>NC_142010.1:264602398-264634898 GCF_049901735.1 Notechis scutatus | reverse complement strand
CCATATACAGCATCCTACCAGCGTGAAAAACATACCTCCAATAAATTGTACAGAGCTAGGACCGATGATATTAACTAGTTGGGTCATGAAATACCCTCAAGAAAGCAAGCTCAGAGAGCACCAAGGATCCCACAGGTCAAGACTGAGCTACAGATATTCACTTCTATAGGTAGGATGACAAAAAGAAACAATCTAATCAGAGAGGAGGTCCCATTCCCTTCCAGTAGTGATGATGTTGCCCAGTTGGATAGTGAAACGTCTACAAGAAAACAACCAAGTTCAGAGAGTACCAAGGATCTCAGTCCTTCTTCTTCTCCTCCTTCTCCTTCTCCATTGCCTTAACCTTCTCCTTCTCTGTTTCCTTAACCTTCTTTTTCTCTACCTTCTTTTCATTCTCCTTCTCTCTCTCCTTGTCCTTCTCTCTCTTTTCTCCTTCTGTCTCCTTCCCCTTCTCTGTTGCCTTATCTTCTCTTTCTCTGTCTCCTTAACCTTCCCTTTCTCTCTCTCTCTCTCTCTCTCTCTCTCTCCTTTTTCTCCTTCTCCTCATCTCCACAAACCCCACTCCCTCCTAGCACTAATGATGTTACCCAGTTGGGTCATAAAACATCTGCAGGAAAACAGCTAAACTCAGAGAGCACCAAAGATCCTACAGACCTCCTCCTCCTCCTCCTCCTCCTCCTCCTCCTCCTCCTCCTCCTCCTCCTCCTCCTCCTCCTCCTCCTCCTCCTCCTCCTCCTCCTCTTCCTCCTCCTCTCCACAAACTCCACTTCTAGCACTAATGATGTTACCTAGTTGGGTCATGAAACATCTGCAGGAAAACAGCTAAACTCAGAGAGCACCAAAGATCCTACAGACCTCCTCCTCCTCCTCCTCCTCCTCCTCCTCCTCCTCCTCCTCCTCCTCCTCCTCCTCCTCCTCCTCCTCCTCCTCCTCTTCCCACAAAACCCCACTTCTAGCACTAATGATGTTACCCAGTTGGGTCATGAAAACAACTAAACTCAGAAAGTACCAAAGACCCTACAGTTCTCCTCTTCCTCTTCCTCCTCCTCCATAAACCCCACTTTCTTCTAGCACTGATGATGTTACCCAGTTGGGTCATGAAACATCCATAAGAAAGCAACCAAACTCAGAGAGTGCCAAAGACTCGACAGTCCTCCTCCCTCCTCCTCCTCCTCCTCCTCCTCCTCCTCCTCCTCCTCCTCCTCCTCCTCCTCCTCCTCCTCCTCCTCACCACAAACCCCACTCCCTTCTAGTATTGATGATATTTCCCTAGTTAGGTGATGAAACATCCATGAGAAAACCACCAAGCTCAGAGAGCACACTGGACCTCCCCATTCAATCCTGAGTTCCAGTCATTCTCACCTCTGGACCTTGCTTTGATGCTTGCCTGATCAACAGGCTATCTTAGATCTCCTCAAAGCTTGCAACATTTAACTAGCAGGGTTGATGCTGGAGAGGAAGTCCATAAAATATATATATATATTTTGTCTCTGATGCAGAATGGAGAGAGGAGGGGAAAAAAATTGCTGGTGGATTGAAAGAGATGCTCCCTTACTCCCTTTGTATGGCTAATAATAGCCGAGCACTCAAGAGGACTCTTAAAAGAAGGAGCTGTGCAATTTTTCTTTTTGATAGAGAGGTTATTAATGGCTTTTTTTTCTCCCCGCACTTCACCTGTTGCTCTCCTTTGCTTTCTCTCGAGCCAAGGAACCACTAGAAAACGACACAACTCCTCATTTG
The DNA here is from genome assembly GCF_049901735.1 of Notechis scutatus. NCBI lineage: Eukaryota > Metazoa > Chordata > Lepidosauria > Squamata > Elapidae > Notechis > Notechis scutatus. The sequence continues at coordinate 264,633,158 of NC_142010.1, read as the reverse complement.
GCAGAAGTTGGAGAAAAGAAAAAAAGAAAAGAAAAGAAAAACAAAACCCAGAAGGACAAAAGTTGGAAGCCCAGGGAAAGAAAAGAGAAGCACAGCGGAAACGTGTCATGCCAACAGCTTGTTCCGGGCCTCTGGTGAAAAGAAAGAACATTCCAACATTTTCCCCCGTTAATAAACACAGCTCTGCCAAATATTGATAATTTATTCAAATGATAGGTCTGGTTTCAAGAGAGCAGATGGCCTGCAGGCGGGACCTGTCACCAAATGATTTCCAAAGGAGCGCAATTATTCTGGGTGAAGTCATTAAAGAGAAGCCGATTCTCCTTTGGCGGTCAGGAATTTATTTATTTTTAAAGACGGATAGAGCTGGAAGCAGAGGTTCTGACCGGTTCTGGAGAACCGGTAGTGGAAATTTCGAGTAGTTCAGAGAACCAACAAATCCCACCTCTGACTGGCCCTGCCAACCCCATCTATGCTCTGCCTCCTGAGTCCCAGCTGATCGACTGGGTCTCCTTTGGTTGCCCTGCACAGGAGAACGGAGCTGGAAAGCAGGTTAGTGGGGTGGGGAGGGAAGGGGGAGTTTGCAGTAACCTTCCCCTGCCACGCCCACTACACCACGCCCACCATGCCATGCCACGCCCACCAAGTCACGCCGATAAAGCCACACCCACAAAGCTACGCCCAAAGAACCGGTAGTAAAAAAAATTTTTTGAATCCCACCACTGGCTGGAAGGTAGCTTGGGGGTCTCCCTGTCCACTGGGGAAGATGTTTAATCTTTCCTCTGCTTTTGAGGACACTTTCCATTTTGGACAACCCTTCTCAAGTTCTCCTGCATCCCAGGCTCAGAACTAGCTACAGTTCAAGTTGGCGAGATTCGTCCTCCTGTGGCGCCTCGCCTTCTCCCCTTTTTTTTGGCTTCCTTTCCAAGCCATCTCCTCCTCCGTGATGAATGAAAGTCAGTGCCCCTCCGAGCAAACGAATATTTCTTTTGCAATAATGACCAGATGGTAACAAGGGTTCTGATCTAAATTAAAATATGGGTGATAAATGCCAGGAAAACACCGAAAAGACAAAAACCTCAAACCCGGAGTGAAAATCTCTATAAATCTTTGTCTCTCCTGAAAGCCAAAACACACTCCTAATGGGAATTAAATTATTAAGAAACACGGCAAGGAGAATACAAATAACGCTTTCCCCTCCAATCGTACCCACTGCATTTCTTCGGTGCAACTATTATTTTATACTGGGCGTGCAAAGAGCCCCAGATATAGAATAGGATAGAATAGAATACAAAACATAGAATAGAATAGGATAGAATAGAATAGAATAGAATAGAATAGAATAGAATAGAATAGAATAGGAATAGGAATAGAATAGAATAGAATAGAATAGGAATAGAATAGGAATAGAATAAAACGAATATTAGAATAGAACAGAATTAAAATTTATATTATATTTATATTCTAATATTAGAATTAGAATAGAATAGAGTAGAATAGAATAAAATGAATATTAGAATAGAATAGAATTAGAATTTATATTCTATTTATGTTCTAATATTAGAATTAGAATAGAATAGAATAGAATAGAATAGAGTAGAATAGAATAGTATAAAATGAATATTAGAATAGAATTAGAATTTAAAATTTAGAATAGAATAGAATAGAATAGAATAGAATAGAATAGAATAGAATAGAATAGAGGAATGAAGAATAGAATAGAAATAATAGAAATAGAAATAGAATAGGATAGGATAGGATAGGATAGAATAGAATAGAATAGGAAGGAACAGAATGGAATGGAATGGAATGGAATGGAATAGAATAGAATAGAATAGAATAGAATAGAATAGAATAGAATAGAATAGAATAGAATAGAATAGAATAGAATTCTTTTATTGGCCAAGTGTGGTTGGACACACAAGGAATTTGTCTTGGTGCAAATACTGTCAGTGTACATAAAAGAAAAGATACATTCATCAAGAGTCAAGAATCATAAGGTCCAACACTTAATAATAATAATAGGGTACAATAAGCCATCAAATCATACTAGGAAACAATCAATATAAATCGTAAGGAGACAAGCAACAAAGTTACAGTCATACAGTCATAAGTGGGAGGGGACGGGTAATAAGGAGTGATGAGAAGATTAACAGTAATAGTAGTGCAGACTTTGTAAATAGTTGGACAGTGTTGAGGGAATTATTTGTTTAGCAGAGTGATGGCGTTCGGGGGGAAAACTGTCCTTGTGTCTAGTTGTTCTGGTGTGCAGTGCTCTATAGCATCATTTTGAGGGAAGGGGTTGAAACAGTTTATGTCCTGGATGTGAGGGGTCTGTAAATATTTTCACAGCCCTCTTTTTGACTTGTGCAGTATACAGGTCCTCGATTGAAGGCAGGTTGGTAGTAATTGCTTTTTTGTGCAGTCCTAATTATGCTCTGAAGTCTGTGTCTGTCCTGTTGGGTTTCAGAACCAAACCAGACAGTTATAGAGGTGCAGATGACAGACTCAATCGTTCCTCTGTAGAACTGGATCAGCAGCTCCTTGGGCTTCACTTTAGCACCCCCCCTCCAATGGAGCCCAACATTTCCGTTGCTAAGGGAGGCAATTTTAAAAGCGAATTTTGCTCTGTTTTGCCACCTTTTCTTGCCACCTCCGTTAAATGAATCGCAATAATTTTTCATTTAGCCACGCGGTCATTCGGCGAATGGTCATTAAGTGATCTGGCTTCCCCATGGGCTTCCTCGTCAGAAGGTTGCAAAAGGAGGTCACACAACACCCTCCCTCCCTTCCCCCTTCCTTCCGTCCCTCCCATCTCTCCTTTCCTTCCTTCCTTCCCTTTTTCTCCCTCCCTTTCCCCCTCCCTCCCTTTTTTCTCTCCTTTCTTCCTTCCTTCCCTTTTTCTCCCTCCCTCCCTTCCTTCCCCCTTCCTTCCTTTCTTCCCTCCTATCATTCTTTCCTTCCTTCCTTCCTTCCTTCCTTCCTTCCCCCTCCTATCTTTCCTTCCTTCTTTCTTTCTTTCTTTCATTCCTTCCTTCTCTTTTTCCTTCCCTCCCTCCTTCCTCCTTTCCTTTCCTTCCTTCCTTCCTTCCTTCCTTCCTTCCTTCCTTCCTTCCTTCCTTCCTTCCTTCCTTCCTTCCTTCCTTCCTTCCTTTCCTTTCCTTTCCTTTCCTTTCCTTTCCTTTCTTAGTTTTTTTTCCCTGACTTAAAATCAAAAGGAGTCTTTTTTGACCCACACATTTCATTACAAAGCATACACTTTTGTGACTTTTTCCCCCCTGGCTATTAGAACCCGATTGGGTGTGACAATTATTTATTTATCAAAATGGCTAGTTAATGATGTTTATTCTCAAAACACTCAGGGCAATGGGCAATCAATTACTTTTAAAGAGAGTGGTAGGAAAACATTGCCTTCAATGTGTTTGGAGCAGAGGGGAAGTCAATATGTTGTTGGAACTGGGGTAACTGGCTTAAGAACATTATATATATATCCATCCATCCATCCATCCATCCATCCATCCATCCATCCATCCATCCATCCATCTGTGTATCCACCCACAAATTCAAAAGGCTTTAGCAGTAGACAATGCACTTCAACCTAAAATGTCCATGCTAAATAACACTGTAAGTTGGTTAATGTTATCCTTCCTTCCTTCCTTCCTTCCTTCCTTCCTTCCTTCCTTCCTTCCTTCCTTCCTTCCTTCCTTCCTTCCTTCCTTCCTTCCCTCTCACTCACTTTCACTCTCTCTTTCACCTTCCCTCCTTTCTCTTTCTTTTCTTTTCCTTTCTTCCTTCCCTTTTTTCTTTCTCTCTTTCTGTCTCACTTTCCCTTTCTCTCTGTCCCCCTCCCTCCCTCCCTCCTCATGCTGTGTGAGTCCAACTCTGCTCAGTTCATTTCAGACAGGATGTTTTGTGTAAATCCAGGAAATGAGTGGGATTTCAGCAACCAGGAGGGAAATTTGTGGTATCCAAAGGGGCATTTTGTGCTTTTCTTAAGTGCTGAACTAACTACCTCTACAGCATCAATAATCATCCTAGCAACCTTGTAAGAACGACTCTCTTTTGTTATCCCCAGGGTGCAGATCGGGGAGAGATCTTTCTTGTTTTGTTGTTATAGTGACTGCCAGGAAAATGGTTTCAAATTATTTGCCATTCATATCACTGAATGCGAAACAAGCTCAAGCGGAGTTGGCAAAAATAAAATAAAATAAAAATTAAACCATGTGATGCCACACGCCTCATGACAACCTCCCAGATATGACATCAATTATGTCATTTACACCATCCTATTACTTTTCTACCGCCCCCAAGACATCCATGATTTCATAAGTGGTCTATGTATGTGTGTGTGTGTGTGTGTGTGTTTCTGTTTGTACATGTGTTTGTGTATATATTCAGCAGACTGGGCAAAACCCCAAATGGGTCAATTCAGTAGCAAGAGTCACTGTTGCTGAAAGAGCTACGGTGAACTTTGATATATCGACTTAACCTACTATGCTGGAATGATGGATAGATGGAAGGATGGATGGATAGACAGACAGACAGACAGTTGGATGGATGGATGCAAATAGATGGATGGATGGATGGATGGATGGATGGATGGATGGATAGATAGATAGAGATCATAGAAAGATATATAGATAGATGGATGATATATTGACACAGATGATAGATAAGTAGACAGACTGATAGACAGACATAGATGCTAGATAGAGAAAGATCACAGAGAAATATAGAGTAGACAGAGAGAAAAATGGTTGATAGATACCGGTAGAGAGATGATAGATAAATGGAAGATAATAAATAGATGATAGATAAATAGATAGATGATAGATAGATAGATAAATAGATAGATAGACAGACAGATATAGATGGATGTATAGATAGGTAGATGACAGATAGATAGATGATAGATAGATAGATAGATAGATAGATAGATAGATAGATAGATAGATAGATAGATAGATAGAAAGACAGAAAGACAGACAGACAGACAGACAGACAGACAGACAGATAGACAGAGCAACAGACAGACTATATGCCATCAAGTCATTGCTATTTTTAGTGACCACATAGATTGATATTTTCCAGTAGGATCTATCCCCAACCTGGTCCTTCAAATCTTCCAATAGTGTCCTTGTAGCCACTATATCTCAGTTCCTCCACCATCCATCCATCCATCCATCCATCCATCCATCCATCCATCCATTCATCCAATCAGAATACAGCTGGAAGGGACCTTGGAGGTCTTCTAGTCCAATCCCCTGCTCAAGCAGAAGACCCTGTATCATTTCAGATTGGTGTTTGTCCAGTCAAGTTTTTAAAAACCTCCATTGATGAAGCACCTACAATTTCTAAAAAGAAGCCATTCCCCTGGTTAATTGTTCTCACTGTTAGGAAGTTTCTTCTTAATTATAGGTTGCTTCTCTCCTTGATGAATGTCCATCCATTGTTTCTTGTCTTACCTTCTGGTGCTTTGGAAAATAAGTTGACCTCCTCTTCTTTGTGGCAGACCCTCAAATACTGGAAGACTGCTATCATTTCTGCTGGCCATCCTGTTCTCTTTCCTTCCTTTTCCCAGACTTACACCTTTCTCCGAGACCTAGGTCATTGGACAATATTTCCCAAGAGAGGGATAACATACAGTACATCCAAAAATAATTGGCGGAGGCCATCAAAAGCAACCATAACTGATAGCCATCTCCAAAACTTGCAATTAAGAGCCATGGCGGCACCGTGGTTAGAATGCATTATTGCAATCGAACTCTGCCCACTGATAGGAGTTTGATCCTGACCAGCTCAAGGTGGATTCAGCCTTCCATCCTTCCAAGGTCGGTAAAATGAGGACCCAGATTGTTGGGGGAAAGAGGCTGACTCTGTAAACCGCTTAGAGAGGGCTGGAATGTACTACGAAGCTGTATATAAATCTAAGTGCTCTTGCTAATTATAGGAACTGGCCATTACAGGAGAAGCTGTGAGATATGCACATTTACACACATAGCTTCATATATGACTATGGAGATTCTCAGTTATCCAGATCATGGTTGTTCCAAAGGTGTTTTGTTTTTTCCAACAGGCAACTGGACTTTTTTCTAAGAAAAACTAGAAAGTCCAGTTGCCTCTTGAAAAAAAATCACCTTTGGGGATAGCTGACTATATCTTCTATATATATAAAAGCAAAATACCACTCATGCATCATCACAAAATCTCCAGAACAGTAAAGCCTACAAACTTGAAATTTGGCACCTATGTTCCTCTTGCCTTCTAGGGGCTCACTAAAAAAGGATTTTTCAAAATGACTATCAGAGCATTTAGTATTTCCTATATTATTATTATTATTATTATTATTATTATTATTATTATTATTATTATTATTATTATTATTATTATTATTATTAACATGCTCTGATGCTAAGGAGTTCTATTCCTCCTCCCCACCTGAAAAGAAATCTGTTACAAATGCAAAACACAAGCAGAGGAGTTTCAGTTTTAGTTTCACAGCACCAAGCAGCTTTAGGACAGAAAAGTTGAGCTAAGCCACGCCCAGGCTCCTTGCTGTTTCCTTCTTGCTCACACAGCAAATACTGTTTCAGTTTCCATGTTTCGGTTTCCAAACAGCCCTCAACTCTCCCAGACACTGACAAGATGCTAGCCAGATGAATACCAACGGATGCTTGGAGCACAATTTTTCCCCTTATTTTCCTCCCTCCAAACTAAGCCTGATCACACAGTTTCATAGCGAAGCATGGGTACAGAGCTACTATTACATATATGTCCCTCCAACATGCCAGTTACGTAGGGAGGAAGGAATATTTAGCAGAACGTGCCTAAATGGAACCAGTTCTTGATTAAAGAGGGTTTGGAAGGCAAACACATTTGAGCATTTTTCCAGGTTTGTACCAGCATAAAGAAGAGTTGTTGTTTTTTTTCCTAAGCCTTTATGTTTTTCTAGTGTCGCATTCTTGCAATTTTCCAGTCAATCTCATGTCTGTTCCCCTCTGGGCTATCTCTCTTTGTTATAAAAGCCAAGGAAAGCATCCGTGTCTGAGAACTCGATCCAGCCATGTCTTCTCCTATCCTGTCTCTCTCCCTCCTCCCCAACCCCTCCCCCAAAATCACACACAAATGGATGGCATGTGGATTTTGGCCTGCCACCGTCACAAAACGAGTCCAGAGGTATTTCACAAGAAGAATCCTCCACTCCTCCGCTCGTAATAGAATACCTTATGCTAAGAGGCTTGAAACTTTGGACCTGGACAACCTAGAACTACACCACCTATGGTCGGATCCAAGCTTAGTACACAAAATTGTCTGCTACAATATCCTTCCTGTCAATGACTACTTCAGCTTCGACCACAATAACACCCAGGCAAACAATAGATACAAACTCAATTGCAGAAAATTCGATTTCAGCAACAGAATGGTCAACGCCTGGAACTCACTCCCTGATTCTGTTGTTACATTCTCAAACCCCCAAAACTTCAACCTTAAACTGTCTACCGTGGACCTCACCCCATTCCTAAGAGGCTTGTAAGGGGGTATGCATAAGCGCATCAGCATGCCTTCCATCCCTGTCTTACTGTCACCATTTATCCATTTATTCGTACTCATTTATTAGGAACAAGAATAGCTGGCTTATAAGAAAAATCCCCCAAAAGCCACATAGCTGGGACCCTTTGCAAGATGCCTGTGACCTGGGGTGTCGGAAACAGTCAATGGTCAAAGAATCGGCACACCGACTTGACCAGACTCTGACCTTTCTATGACTTATTAGCTAACCTTTTCTCTGTTCTATCTCTGTTCTATTTGTGCTACGCTGAAAGTCTGGGGTTTTCCCTTAGATTCAGAAGCTATGCTATTTTAGAATGACAGAAAAGCTAGCAGGGTGTCAACGATATGCCTCAATTCACACACCTGCATGTTTCTTAAAGCATACATGTATTAGCCAAATTCTGTACTGTTACGATGCTGTGATTTCTGGGGTTTAAACAAATATTGGGCGTGCGCACACAGGATTGCTCGCAGGAAAGAGCAGCTGTAACAGCACGGGCGACTTGGGAGTAAGGCTACAAGGTAATGGCCCCTCCTTCAAGAAGATAAAAGCCAGCTGTGAAGCGAACGTTCTTTGCAGGAAGCAAAGACATTTTGAAACTCAGCCTTGTGGACATTACAGTTGGTATTGGAAGACTCTTGTGTTGTGAAATATTTCTTATCTGTGATTCTTGGCAGTCTTGCACAGTTTTAGCAAGGTTTGTGCTTATCAGAGTTAATTAGTTGGCATCAGCATTTTAACCAGGGATTCGTAAGACTCATTAAAAGATTTCTGTTCCCTTTAGTTATTGTTTGTCTTATTGGAAAGAGGTTTGGGTCAGAACATCATACTTATGCTTGTTATCTCATACATGCTTGACAAACTAAACTAACTAACTAAATAAAATAAATAAGAGACTTCTAGGGATATGGATGTACAACCCAACTTGCTATCTTGAGATGTCCTTCTAATCTAAAGCTACTTGGAATTGTGGGATCTTTGATGCTTTCTGAGCTTGACTGTTTTCTTGTCTATGGAGATTCTCAGCCATCCAGGTCGTGGTTGTCCCAAAGGTGCTTTTTCAAGAGGCAGCTGGACTTACTTTGGTTTTCCTGGAAGATGTTTCGCTTCTCATCCAAGAAGCTTCTTCAGAATTGCAGAAGCTTCTTGGACGAGAAGTGAAATGTCTTCCAGGGAAAACAAAGGAAATCCAGATGCCTCTTGAAAATGCACCTTTGGGATTTCTAGCAGATGTCTCATTACCCAACTAGGTTATATTGTCAGTGCTAGGCGACCACTGATGATGTTTCCTAGTTGGGTAATGAAATGTCTGGGCCATGCCCCTGGTGGGGACTGACTCTGAGGGAGAGGAGGAACAGCCGACAGGGAGTGGAAGTGTGGCTCCAGAGGTTGTGGAGGAGGCTGGGGAAGGGCAGAAGCCGGCTGAGCAGTCAGAGGAGGACCCAGGCCCATCCCCTCTCCATCCTAGGGCACGCAGGGAGGAGAGGATAAGGGAGAAACTGGTCTACGGGGGGAGGAGAGGGTCTTGATCCTCTTCATAGGCTGAAGTTGTGACAACTGAATAAGAGTTTGGACCTGCGTACTGGCAAATGCTGGAAACAAAGCGTGGAAATATCTCTAGTTTATGGTTCCTCTCTTGAGTTTGGTGTCCTTCCCAGTATGTGTTATCTGTGGACGTCCTCCAGCCCTTATCTTGCCTGGTTTGTGTTGCTTTTTCCCTTCTTCTTGTAACTGTTTGTGTGGGAGTTTTTTGTCTTCCATCAAGAATATTCAGAGCTTGGAAGCAAAGTGAAGGAATAAAAGGGGCTTCACCTGTTTTTTTTGTGACTGTGTTTCTTTTGTATCCCACCCTGGGTCATCACAGTCTGTAAGAAAACTTTAACCTTAATCTGTCTACCGTGGACTTCACTCCATTCCTAAGAGGTCAGTAATGGGGTGTGCATAAGCGCACCAGCGTGCCTACCGTCCCGGTCCTACTCTTCCCAATTATTCATACTCATTTATTATGTATATACTTATACCAGTTTATACTTATATGTTTATATGTTATGTTCATACTTATACTTGTTTTCTCATTCATGCTTGACAAACTAAATAAATAAAAATAAAACAACGAAGCTCCTGCCCTTCGATTTATGAGCAGCATTGAGAGAGGTCACCCTGAACCAAAAGCTATTGCAGCTTGTTTAGAAATAGAACCCTGCCAGTGGGAAAACATTCGGGAAATTTAAGAGGACTTTCCAAATGACAAGACCTGGAGGGAGCACAGATGGTAGGAAGGCCAGAAGACTAAATAAACCACGATGTGATGGGGTGAGAAAAGCGCCTACGGACCAGAGACTCCAAAGAGATGTTCACACATATTGTGTCCAGTACCATTAGCTGGCCCGGTGGGAGTGGATGTTTGGCAGTTAAAAGCACTTGGGAAAGGTGTGAGGGTGTGTGTTTGGGTGTTTGGGTGGGGTGGGCACTGCATTTGAAGATGTTGTGAAAGGAAGGGAAGGAAATGTTAGAAAGATTCCAATATATTTTTACTAGCTCTATACCTGTGCTTCGCTACGAAACTATGTGGTTGGGCTTAGTTTTTGGGGAGGAAAATAAGGAGGGTGGGGGGAAATTGTGCCTCTGCCTACCAGCATCCATCGGTATTCATCTGGCTAGCGTCCTGTCAGTGTGTGAGAGTTGAGGGCTGTTTGGAAACTGAAAACATGTCTAGTCAACCCTAAATTTGGCCCAAAGTGAAATTTGTGGTGTGTTCAAGTGAGAACAACAGTTTTCTGCTGGGGGAAATATCTCTCATGTTTTTGAGGAGCATGGCAAGGCCAGTAGACTTAGCCCAGAGCAAGAGGTGCTGTAGATAGCCTTAGGTAGGCTGAATTCTGCCTAAAGCAAGAGAGAAGCAAAACTTCTGTGGCGCTTTAAGATGGGCGAGAATCATTCTGAAGTCCTGTTTCCCCTACAGGGATGGCTGGAGAGATATTGTAAAACTCTTGATCTCTAGAATATATTCGTGGCCAAAGCTCAGAAGCCAATGTACATATCAAGGAATGGATAGAAGAGAAGATGTGTTGCTCAGGGTTGAAATGCTGGGTCCTTGGTGCTCTCCGAGCAGACTTTTCGTGACCCAGCTAGGTAACATCATCAGTGATAGAAGGGAGTGGGGGTTTTCTTCTCCCATCTCCCTTCTCCTTCCCTTTCCCTTCCCCTCTCCCTCCCATCCTTCTCCTCCTTCTCAATTCATTCTCCCTCCTATCCTCCCTCCCCTTCTCCTTCTTTGCCTCTCCCTATTTCCCCTTCTTCTCCTCCCCCTCTCCCTCCTATCCTTCTTTCCCCTCCTTTTTCTCCTTCTCCTTTCCCTTCCCTTTCTCCTCCTTCCCCTCCTCTTTCCCCTTCCTTCCTTTCTCCTTTCCTTCTCCTTCTCCTTCTCCTCCCTCCCATCCTTGTCCTTTCCCATTTCCTTTCCCTCTCCCTCCCATCCTTTCCCTTCTTTCCTTCTCCCTCCTCTCTCTCTCCCTTCTCCCCTCTTCTCCCTCCTATCCTCCCCTTCTCCCCCTCCTCCTTCTGCTTCTCCTTTCCCTTCCCCTCTTTCTCCTATCCTTCCCCTCTTTCTTCCTCCTATTCTTTCCTTTTCCTCCTTCCCATCCTTCTCCTTCTTTCCCACTCCCTCCTTCTCCTTTTCCTTCCCCCGCTCCTTATCTTCCTCCCCCTTCTTCCTCCTCTTCCTCCCCTTCTACCACTTCTCCTCCCTTTCCCCTTCCCCTTTCCTTTCTCCTTCTCATATCTAATGCAAACTGCTACTATGTCAGGGCATCAATATTGCCCCACAAAGAGGCCTGGATAGATTGAGTACACCTAGGTCCAGCCGGGGTGTAATTTGATCACCTCGTAACAAAGTTTGATTTCCATGGATGGGAGACGCTGTGAGCGTACAAACCCAATTACTCTCTCCCAGATTAATGCACAACATCTGTTGGACCCAATTTTACAAATGGAGGCTGGCCGTCTACAGGCTGGTTAGAGGTGGGTTTGCTGTTCCAATCTGGCAAAAGTATGATTTAGAGTAGAAAAAAGCAATCTGTGTTGCTCCTCTGGCCATCTTCTCTCAGCCCAATAATAGTCTCATTTTGGATTTTCTCTCTCCCTCCCTCCCTCTCTCTCCCTCCCCTCCTCTGTGTGTTTGTGTGTATGTGAGAGAGAGAGAGAGAGAAGAAGAGAGAGAGAGTGCATCACCATGTTACCATACAGCATGGTAACAACTTTAGCCAAGGCTAAGTTACAAAAAAACAGAATAACAGAGTTGGAAGGGACCTTGGAGGTCTTCTAGTCCAACCCCCCTATAGCATTTCAGACAAATGGTTGTACAATCTTCTTAAAAACCTCCAGTGTTGGAGCATTCACAATTTCTGGAGGCAAGGAATTCCACTGGTTAATTGTTCTCACTGTCAGGAAATTTCTCATGAGTTCTAAGTTGCTTCTCTCTTTGACCAGTTTCCATCCATTGCTTCTTATCCTGCCTTCAGGTGCTTTGGATAAGAGATTGATTCCCTCTTCTTTGTGGCAACTCAGAGAGCACCAAGGACTACAGTCACCATCCTCCTCCTCCTCTTCCTCCTCCTCCTCCTCCCCGCAAACCCCATTCCCTTCTAGCATTGAGGACATTACCTAGTTGGGTTGTGAAACATCTGCAAGGAAACAACCTATCAGAGTACATTCATGAACTGGAATAAAGCATGGTAACAAGGTCAGCCAATGAATAGGCACAGCAACTAAGTCAGCCAATGAGGACTGTTTGGAAACTGAAACTAGAAGTAGCCTAGGCTGGAAACTGAAACTAGAAGTAGCCTAGGCGTGGCTCTATATTAAGCTCTGCAGCTCTGAAGCTAGTCTGAGCTCTGAGTCTGTCTGTTGAAAATGAAACTGCTTCTCTCCTCTGCTTGCCTGCTGAACTAAAGTGAAACTGTTGTCTGCTCTGCTGAAGTTACTTGCAACGTGTTTCTGTTTGAGTTTGCTCCATGTTGGAGAAATCTACAACTGGTTTGTAAAATTTACTTATTAGGTTTATAAAGACATTAAATGAAGCATCTGCCATCTGTGTTTATTTTTAACACTGCAAAACTCTGAACATAACCAAGCACAGAGAGCACTAACGACCCCTTCTCCTCCCCCTCCCCCTCCTCCCCTCCCCTCCCCTCTCCACAAACTCCCCTCCCTACCAGCTCTGATGACATTCCTAAATTGGGTAATGAAATGTCTGCAAGAAAGTAATCCAGGTCAGAGAGCACCAAGTGCCCCACAGTTGTCCTCCTCCTCCTCTTCCTCCTTCTCCTCCTCCTCCTCCTCCTCCTCCAACCTTCTAGCACTGATGATGTTCTGTAGTTGGATCATGAAACACCTGCAAGAAAGCCACCAAGCTCAGAGAGCCCCAAGTACCCCACACTAATAATGTCAGGGTTCCAGAGAAACAAACTCCAACCACAAAATTCCGAGACAGGCATTTTCTCAAAGTTTCCTTTTATTAGAGTAGTTATACTGGCACATCTGGGAAAACCTGAATCTGAAAGTTCTGAGTTTCCCTTCAATAAATAAAAAAATTACAGATCCACCCCCTGCACCCCTCGTTCCATCACGTGCCCCAATCACCATCCGTCGTTCCCCTCTACTCCTCCTCAGCCAGGTGCAGAAATAACATGACCTTGACTTAGAAGAAGAATGCTATTATGTCTGACCACATATGCTCCATGAAATCCCCCCTCCCAACTTCCCACGCTCAAGAATGTGGCAGGGTTGGAAGCTTCTGGTGCTAATATGGCTTCCAAAGCTGACACATAAACCTCTTCTCTTTTGTTTTGCATTTTTTTACCTCCATACCTTCCTTCTGCCTTTGTTCTAAATAAACAATGAATGGAAACACATCTCCATTGCCAACTGATCAAGTTGGTGCTTCTGTCTTATCAAGGCCATACAGATATTTACTTGGTCTACATGTCCTGGGCCAACAGGTTTGGGGTATAATTCAGATCCCTCTATCCGCATATAGTACCGGTCTTGAAAGTCTAGGAGGAGAAATTCAACTTGGATATAAAAAGAGCCCCAGTTCGCAAGTGCCTCTCTGGCTTCCTTTTCCCCAGACGTCAAAAGCACTCACAATGTCACACCTTTCATAAACGAATGCCTCAAAAATCACCTCCAGCCACTTCTAATTCATGGTCGCGTGGAAGCTTCTGGCTCTATTTTAGCCGAGTGTATCTTCGCAGCTTCTACTGTATATCTGGGAGAGAATTCAAAAATATCGGTCATCTTGTCGAAAAGGCAAGACCGATAACAGACTAACAGAGTTGGAAGGGACCTTGGTGGTCCTCTAATCCAGTGATCCCCAACCTTTTTGACGCCGCGGCCGGGTACCGGCATCAGCTGGGCGCCGCGCCCGGTACCGGCATCAGCTGGGCGCCGCCATCTTTTTGATGAAAAAGTGCTTCCGGTGACCTCACGAAGCACGTTCATCAAAAGATAGGCGCAGCTCGTGAGCTTTTCCGGTAGAAATGGCTTTCACCCGGAAAAGCTCACCGAAGCGCTGGCGCCGCCATCTTTTTGATGAAAACGTGCTTCCGGTGAGCTTTCTGCCCGGAAAAGCTCACCAGAAGCGCTGGTGCCGCCATCTTTTTGATGAAAACGTGCTTCCGGTGAGCTTTCTACCCGAAAAGCTCACCGGAAGCACTTTTTCATGAAAAAAGATGGCGGCGCCCAGCAAGCTGCGGACCGGTAGGAGTTGTTCCGCGGGCCGGTACCGGTCCGCGAACCGGTGGTTGGGGACCCCTGCTCTAATCCAACCCTCTGGGCTTGAGAAGGAAACCCTGTACCATTTTAGACAAATTGTTGTCTGGTCTGTTTTGGAAAACCTTCAGTGATGGAGCACCCATAACTTCCGGGGGCTAGTTATTCCATTGGTTAATTGTTCCCATTGATAGGAAGTTTCTCCTTAGTTCTAGGTTGCTTCTCTCCTTGATTAGTTTCCATCCATGGTTTCTTGTTCTGCCTTCAGGTGTTTTGAAGAATATTGGAGAATAGGTTGACCCTCTCTTCTTTGGGGCAGCCCCTCCAATATTGGAAGATGGCTATCATGTCACCCTCAGTCCTTCTTTTTTATTACTATTCCTTTCATTGATATTTTTCAACTTTTTCTTCACCGGACTCAAACCCCATTTCTCAATCATTTCTTGATCTCTCCCTCTTTCAAAGAAATAAACAAACCATCCATTTACTTTCTTCGTCTCATTGGCTTCCTGAAAACCTGGAACTGAAAAGTTCTAGGGTATACAGGTCTGGAAAGAAAGAAAGAAAGAAAGAAAGAAAGAAAGAAAGAAAGAAAGAAAGAAAGAAAAGAAAGAAAGAAAGAAAGAAAGAAAGAAAGAAAGAAAGAAAGAAAGAAAGAAAGAAAGAAAGAAAGAAAGAAAGACGGGAAGGAGGGAGAGAGAAAGAGAGAGAGAGAAAGTCCCAAAGGAGCTTTTTCAAGAGGCAACTGGACTTTCCTTGTTTTTCCTTGAAGACATTTTGCTTTTCATCCAAGAAGATTTTTCAGTTGTTGGATGCGAAGCAAAACCTCCTGCAGGAAAAATGAAATCTGGTTGCCTCTTGAAAAACCAGTTGGGGGACAACCATGACCTGGATGACTGAGAATCTCCTTAGACAAAGGGAAGAGAGAGAGAGAGAGAGACAGAGAGAGGGAGAGGGAGAAGAAGAGAGAGGAAGGAGAAATGGGAGTGAAGGAAGGAAGAAAAAAAGAAAAAAAAGAAAGAATGGAAGAAGAAAAAGAAAAAGAAGAATGGAAGGAAGGAAGGGAAAGAGACAGAAAGAAATAAAGAGGGAGAAAATAAATAAATAAATAAAAAATAAAATAAAGAGGGAGAAAATACAAACTCAAGGTAAACCGCACCAAACTCGATTGCAGGAAATACGACTTCAGCAACAGAGTGGTCAATGTCTGGAATCCTCTACCTGACTCTGTGGTTTCTTCCCCAAACCCCCAAAACTTTAACCTCAGACTGTCTACTATGGACCTCACCCCTTTCCTAAGAGGTCTGTGTGTGTGTGTGTGGGGGGGGGGGCATGCATAATCATCCCTGTCCTATTGTTTCTTTTTTTTAATTTGTATCCATTTCATGTGTTCATAACCATGCTTATACTTATACCTGTTATCTAATACTTGCTTGACAAATGAATAAATAAAATAAAATGGAAAAAAAGAAAGAAAAAGAAAAAGAAGGAAGGAAGGAAAAGAGACAGAAAGGAAGAATAATTTTTAAAAAATCAGACGCAGAAGAGAGGAAAAGAGAAAAAAAATGACAACTAATAACATTTGAGAAAACTGTAGAGATGACCTAAATAGCTTTGCCGTACATAATAATCTTGCAATTTTAAGGTCCAATAACTCGGAGACCTCTGGGTATTAGAAGCAAATGCTATCTTCTCCCTAGAGATGGCCAGAAACCTCCATTGCTTGCCGCTGAGATCAAGCCTACACTTCTATACCCTTCAAGGGCTTGGTGTTAGCCCTCAGATCGTTCCTGAACCTGACTCAAAGCTTTCCAATCTGCTTTTTGGGGCCGGGGTGTAATTGGGTAGCTGTGAGAGCATAAAAGAACTTTCGCTATTTCTAAGTGGTTATTTGCAGGAGGTGTTAAAGGTCCCCTGCGTGTCCAAACTGGAACAAAATGTATTTATTCTGCATTCTTAGCTTGTCATACGGCCAAACTATAGAATAGAGCTGGAAGGGACCTTGGAGGTCTTCTAGTCCAACCCCGTGCTCAAGCACGAGACCCTATATCATTTCAGACAAGTAGCATTGATGGAGCATCCACAACTTTTGGAGGCAAGCTGTTCCACTCGTTGATTTGTTCTCACCTTTATGAAATTTCTTCTTAATTCCAGGTTGCTTCTCTCCTTGATTAGCTTCCATCCACATTGCTCCTTGTTCTGCCCTCTGGTGCTTTGGAGAATAGTATTCTACTCCTCTTTATGGAACCTCCTCAAATACTGGAATACTGATATCCTGTACCCCCTAATCCTTCTTTTCTCTAAACTGGCCAAACCCAACTCTCAGTGTTCCAGCAAACCTCCACTCCAACCAATAACTCAAAACATCGCTCAAAAGTTATCTTTTATTTGAATAGTAACTGGCACAACTAGGAGAATCCCGAACCTGAAAATTCCGGGCTTCCTTGAAGTAATCAAAACTACAAATCCAACCCCCTACACCCATCATCACATCACATGCCCCAATCATCATCCGTCCCAACTGAAGACTTCCCCTCACTTAGGCGCACAATAGCATGACCTTGAACTACAAAAAGAATGTTATTTTGTCAAACCACATATACCCCAAGAACTTTCACCCTCCCACTTTCCCAGGGCTCAAAATGTGGCCGCGTGTTCTGACCCAAGCCCTTTTCTAACAAACCAAACACAATCCAAAGGGAACAGAAACCTTTTCATGCTTCTGCAGAATAATTAGCTGTGATAAGCACAAGCCTTGCCAAACTGTGCGAGACTTGCCAAAAGATAACAGACAAGAAATAAGTTGTAATACAAGAATCTTTAAATACAAACTCAGGATACTGGAATGTCCACAAGGCTGGAGTTTCAAAACGTCTTTGCCTTCTGCAAAGTATATTTGTTTCATAGCTGGCTTTTATCTTCTTGAAGGAGGGGCCATTACCTTGCAGCCTTACTCCCAAGTCGTTCGTGCTGCTGCAGCTGCTCTTTCCTTTGAGCAATCCTGTATGCACACGCACTTGGCACAGGCTCCTCGGGAACCTCCTCATCGCTGCTGCCAGCCCCCACAATCTCTGAAGGCAGCAGTCCACTCCCTAATGGTCCTGGCCCCTCATCTGAGTCCTCGCTCTCCTCAGCCATCTGCACCTGCTGCCGGCTAACCACAACACCGCGTAGGAGCATGGCTTCCAAAGCTGACACCAATTCCCGCAACCTTTCTTCCTATGTTTTAGTCTCCAGGCCTTTAATCTTTCTAGTTACCCTTCTCTTCACTTTTTCCAAAGTTTCAACATCTTTTTTTTTTTGTGTATGTGTAATGTGGTGAACAACAATGGATGCAGTATTCCAAGGGTGGTCTCATTAAGGTTTAGATGGAGATGTTCAAAGTAAGGGTGATTTTCTTTTTCACCCTTGTCTTTTGGCAATCAAATTTCCTTTCTGCTGGTCATACAGCCGAGATAATGGATGAGAGAAGCAGGCAAAATCTGGTGTCAAAATTATCGCTTAGTATTGGTATCGATATGAACGAAGGCCCTGTAGTCAGAATTGTGGGATGATGGTCAGGAGGATTGCAATAAATATTCAAAAACAGTTGCAGGAATTGGGTATTGCTAGTTTTATGAAAAGAAGGACTAGGAGTAACATGATAGTAGAGTTCCAATATCTCAGAGGCTGCCACAAAGAAGAGGGGGTCAAGCTATTCTCCAAAGCACCTGAGGGCAATGGGTGGAAACTAATCAAGGAGAGAAGCAACCTAGAACTAAGGATCAATTTCCTGACTGTGAGGACAGCTAATTAGTGGAACATCTTCCCTCCAGAAGGTATGGGTGCTCCATCACTGAAGGTTTTTAAGCAGAGGTTGGTCAACCATTTGTCTGAAATGATAGAGGTTTTCCTGCTTGAGCAGAGGGCTGGACTAGAAGACCTCCAAGTTCCCTCCCAATTCTGTTAATTCTGTCAATTAACCAGCGGAATGACTTGCCTTCAGAAGTTGTGGATGCTCTATAACTAGATGCTTTTAAGAAGAGACTGGACAGCCATTTGTCTGAAATGATATAGGAAGTTTTGCTTGAGAAGGGGGTTGGATTAGAAGATCTCCACGCTCCCTTCCAACTCTTGTCATTCATAATCACCTTCACACTACGGATAATCACGCTCTACCCATTGACTTAAAATATGTTTCGGATTTATCTCCATGCTAAGTTTCCAAAATCTTGACAAACGCGGACGTTGGACAATTGATTGATGGGTCGCCATCAAATCCATGTCACTTCTTAGTGAACATATCACTCGATTGGGAAATATCTGAACCGTTATCCATAGAATAAGATGGAGTTGTCTCTTAAAATAATCTATGGCTTTCAGGAGGCGATCAAGAAGGGCCCAAACCATATCAAAGATGAGTTCTCTGCCAATTGCTTTTGGTGTTCGCCAAGTTTATGGGTTTTAATTCCCACATCTCTTTTGCACCCCTTTCTCGTCGAATCCAAGCTGGCTCCATGCAGATTAAAAATGAAATGTATCATTTTAAAAACGGAGGAGGGTGGCGAAATGATGGCCCATCGAGTGACAGCTTCAGATGAGCTTCGTGATTTGTAGACATTAATCCACTCAGTCGCGCCTTTGAAATAATTTCCTATGAACAGTGGAATACGAAAGAGGATATACAGTGGGGAGGAACAGAAGGCGCCGCCAGCACTCTGTATATTCTGACCATCACCAAAACTCCGACACCTTCAGCCTGTCCCACCTACTGCTAACTGGTTTTTTTTAAAAAGCAGATGCCAGTTTAGAGTGGTGTTTCTAAACTGTAGCAACTTTAAGTTATCTGGACTTCTCGGCAAGGTTGAGAAAGGTACGGACGACAGCAAAACATGCTTTTGACTACAGGTACTCAATCGCTCCATCAGAGTAGAGCTGGAAAGCCTTGGAGGTCTTCTAGCCCAACCCCCTGTTCAGGTAGGAAACCCTAAACCATTTCAGACAACCAAGTTTGCAGGAATAGCCAACATCCTAGAAGAGAGGCTCAAGATCCAGATGGATCTTGACAGACTGGAACACTGGGCCCTAATTAACAAAATTAAATTCTGTGTAGAGAAAAGTTTTACACTTAGGCAAGAAAAACCAAAAGTACGCATATAGACTGGGTGAAACCAGGCTCAATAGCAGTAACTGGGAGAGGGATCTTGGAGTCTTGGTGGACAACCAGTTAAATAGGAGTCAGCCGTGTGCGGCGGCAGCCAAAAAAGCTAATGCAATCCTAAATTGTATTAACAGAGGGATACAGTCAAGATCAAGGGAGGTACTAATACCACTCTATAAAGCCTTAGTAAGACCACACCTAGAGTACTGCATCCAGTTTTGGTCACCATGCTATAACAAAGATGTTGAGACTCTAGAAAGAGGGCAGAGAAGAGCAACCAGGATGATTAGGGGATTGGAGGCTAAAACATACAATGAACAGTTGCAGGAACTAGGCCTGGCTAGTCTAGGGAAGAGAAGGACCAAGGAAGAAATGATAGCAGTGTTCCAATATTTGAGGGGCTGCCACAGAGAGGAGGAAGGGGTCAAGCTATTTTCTGAAGCATCTGTAGGCCAGACAAGGAAGAATGGATGGAAACTGAACAAGGAGAGATTCAACTTAGAAATAAGGAGAAACTTTCTGACAGGGAGAACAATCACCAGTGGAACAAAAGTTGCCTTTGGAAGTTATGGGAGCTTCATCACTGAAGGCTTTCAAGAAGAGACTGGACTGCCATCTGTCAGAAATGATGTAGGGTCTCCTGCTTGGGAGGAGGGGGGTTGGACTAGATCAGTGATCCCCAACCTTTTTTACGCCGCGGCCCGGTACCGGCATCAGCTGGGCGCTGCGGCCCGGTACTGGCATCAGCTGGGCGCCACCATCTTTTTGATGAAAAGTGCTTCCGGTGACCTCACCGGAAGCACTTTTTCATCAAAAAGATGGCGGCGCTAGCGTGTGAGCTTTTCCGGCAGAAATGGCTTTCTACCCGGAAAAGCTCACCGAAGCACTTTTCATCAAAAAAGATGGCGGCGCCCAGCAAGCCAGCGGCCCGGTAGGACCTGTTCCGTGGACCGGTACCGGTCCGCGGACTGGTGGTTGGGGACCCCTGGACTAGATGACCTACAAGGTCCCTTCCAACTCTGTTAATCTGTAATAATCTGAAGTTCTCACTGCTCGGGAACATTTTGCCTCACTCCCAAGTGTTGGAAGAAATATCCATCTGGTTCAGTTCCAAGCTGGAAGAAAGACACTGGAAACACAGAGGCTGATTGGAAAGAGGTGAAGCAGAACCACTGCTTGGTTCTGGGCAGCTGACCACATGGTTCTGGGCAGCTGACCACATGGTTCTGGGCAGCTGACCACATGGAATTGAGAGTGTGTGTGGGGTTATACATACTTTCTCTTGGGTGTTGCACTTGAGCTTCCTGTTCCTATGCAAGAACATGTATTCTATTGGCTGCTATAGGGGGGTCATAGCTAACTTTATAGGTTGTCTCAGCTCCCAGGTTTCATTGAAGTTTGGACTCTGATGCAATGTCCTTAGGAGATCATGCAGTGTAATAAGCTCTACTGCTGGTGGGATAATCCTATTATGTCCTGGAGAGTCATGTCTTAATCCCATCACCCTGGAGCTGGAGGACTTTTGTCTTGTAGATAGACTGGCCCAGTCTTTCTTAATGGCCATCAAATTTTTGCTGGGGAGAGAGAGCTGGGGCTCTGAATTTCTGTCTCCCTTAAGATTTCTATTTCTCTTTTAGGGGAAATATAATAGTCTTCCTTTTTAAAAATATATTTCTCAAAATATTTCTGCTCCGACAATCCACCCCCATTCGAATCATGAGTCTTTAGCCACATTTCTCAGAGTTTAAAAAAAATGATTTTTTTAGGAGTGACCATGTCGGCGTTACCTGGGTGCAGCCGACACTGAGACACATCATTCATCTCACCCTTGACCCTGGTCTTCCCCTATCCCTTGGATTCTCCAATGGGACACATCCATAGCCAAGAGTCATCAATCATGCTCTCCAGTAATAATCTTGCGCGCCAGAAGCTTCAGCCGCCTACCAATTATCTGTGAAAATATTTAAGGTATGCACTACTCCCCCGACTCCCTTTCTGCCCACAACTCTAAAAGACTAGAGAAATATTTCTGAGTTGACAATTTCATTCTTCTAGGAGGGGTGACTTCCCTCGCAAGTAAAAGCGCCCGAGATACACATTTCTGTGTCATTGTTTTGGATGCAATAACAAGATCTGATTAAAAGAAACCAAGCAAACGAATACGTTGCTTGTAACCAACAACACATGGGCCATTACTTCGCCTAATTATGTGGGCACAGCATGTTGGATGTGACAAGACGATGTCATCGGGAGTCAGCGGAGCTGAACAATGAAAGGCTCGGGGACTTAATGGCCTCGTATCACAAAGATGATTGGATGCGGACTTGTTGAGTCCTTTTATTTGCTTATGTAAATGTATAAGGGCCAGCTTTTGTCTGGCAAGCTCTCAGCGCAGAAACGACTCCAGAGCGGCATGGGAAGAATCAGTAACTCTGTGAGAAATTGCGTCAACAATACGAACTCCCAGGTGAGTGTAACACGGTAATGAATATGAAGCTTCAGGTTTTCAGAATCGGAATTGGAATCAGAATCAAAATCTGAATCCATGAGAATGAGAATGAGAATTGAGCTGGAAGGGACCTTGGAGGTCTTCTAGTCCAACCCTCTGATCAAGCAATTTCTTCTTAAAAGAGCTGCGGTGGCGCGATAGTTAGAATGCAGTACAGCAGGCTGCTTCTTCTGACTGCTGGATGGCTGGATGGCTTCCTTCCTTCCTTCCTTCCTTCCTTCCTTCCTTCCTTCCTTCCTTCCTTCCTTCCTTCCTTCCTTGAGCCACGGTGGCACAGTGGTTAGAATGCAGTATTGCAGGCTACTTCTGCTGACTGCTGGCTGCCCAGAAGTTTGGCAGTTCAAATCTCACCAGCAAAAGGTTGACTCAGCCTTCCTTCCTTCTCAGGTTGCTAAAATGAGGACCCAGATTGTTGACACCAATAGGCTGACTCTGTAAACTGCTTAGAGAGAGGCTATGAAGCACTGTGAAGTGGTATATAAGTGATATTGCTACTGCCATTGCTAAAAACCTCCTGTGATGGGAACTTCCGGGTTGAGCTTCTTCAGTGACAGACTGAAACCTCATCTCTGCGAGGCTTCGATCCGTGCTCGCCACTGGAGCACCCCGAGCTGGCTGGTTTCGGGGCTAAGCCACCCCGTAGAGGTGGTGAAGATGGGGGAGACTGCCTGCAGGGTTGAGGAGAGCCGCATCTCTCCTCCCCAGCTGGCCATTACTTCCTTTCCTGAAGGCGGTTGCAGCAGTGGTCAGAAATGGCCACCACAAAGAAGAACTCGACCGGAAAAGAACGTGCAGGAGGAAGATAAGAAGAGAAAGTTTTGGTTGACCGGGTCAAACAGCAAAAGCAACAAATAAGGTACCCTGGAATTGAAACTATTAAAAAACAATAACATTGTTCCTTAAGAAGATTTTTAAGCTGCAAAGGAGAGAGAAAAGGGAAAAGATTTGGTTTTCTCTTTTTCCTATATTGACAGCTAAGAGACTTAAGCAAGAAATTGGAAAAAAATCCACTTTGACATCAATAGGCATTTAATGCTGAAAATAAAAAGTCAAAGGGATAATAAAGATTTCTGGATAATTAAAAGCTTTTGAAAATAGGAAAGGAGAGAAAAAGAATAAAAGGGCAGGATCTGGAAGGGAGGAGACTGCCTGGAATTAAAAAATAACTTACAGCAAAATCTCAACAAGACTTCCAAAAAATATATTCTAACTGAAATATTGCAACAAAAACCCCAGGAAAAGAAAGTCGAAAAAGAAATAAGAAGATATAACTCGGGACTATCTGGATTACTTGATGATTTCTGGATTCTTGGTTATTGTTTTGAATGACTAAAATCAATCGGGTGGTTGTTTAAAACTGTTTAAAATGGCTCCACTTTTAGAAGAACTGAAAATGGAACTTAAAAAGTATAAAGAAGATGCACAAGAAGGGAGAAGTTCTTTTGGCTTCGTATTTCAGTTTTTAGAAATGGAGATTTGGAATTATGAGAAACATAATTCTTGCCATGGTTGTTAAATGAATCCAGCTTCCCCATTGACTTGTAAGGTGATTGCATTACCCCGGAACAGTTCAACAGTCATAAACACTAGTCAGTGGCCAACTGCCTCAATTTTTGACCATGTGATTACAGGATGCTGGGTGTTGTATAAATTTAGCAAAGGAACAACTAAAACTGGAGTTGAATTTTAGGTCATAAATCCATCTCCATTTCTCTCTTTCAAATATTGCATTATTTCTTTTATTGGGAACAATATTTGAAAATTTTGATTTTATCTTCCTCTGTGATGACTGGGCGGGGGGATAGAAAATAAACACAGTCACAGTCTTTTATTCCTTCACTGTGCTTCCAAGCTCCAAATATCCTTGACAGAAGACAAAAAATTCCCACACAAGCAGATACAAGAAGGAGGGGAAAAACAATGCAAACCAGGCAAGATAAGGGCTGGAAGACGTCCACAGATAACAGAACACACACTGGGAAGGATGCCAAACTGAGAGAGGAACCATAAATTAGAGATATTTCCATGCTTTGTTTCCAGCACTCGCCCGTATACATGTCCCTCTTATTCAGTTGTCACAGCTGCAGCCCATGAAGAGGATCAAGGCCCTCTCCTCCCAAATAGACCACATCTCTCCCTTATCCTCTCCTCCCTGCGTGCCCTAGGATGGAGAGGGGATGGGTCTGGGTCCTCCTCTGACTGCTCAGCCGGCCTCTGCCCTTCCCCAGCCTTCTCCACAACCTATGGAGCCACATTTCCACTCCCTGTTGGCTGTTCCTCCTCTCCCTCAGAGTCAGTCTCCACCAGGGGCATGACATTCTCCTTCTCTCCACCTTCCAAGTTCAACTATCCCTTCTGGATAACATCTCAGCCCACAATGCTGCAGCCATAGCTATTCCAGGTTTCTATGTGGTTATACAATATTCATTGTTGCGTTAGCTATTCATAGTTCGTTTTTCTTCACACTCGGAAGAAAAGAAATACAATATTCATAATTCAGTTTACTGCTTCGTTAATCCGTAATGTGGATTTTTGAAGACAGGGCTCTGTCAGCTGGCATGGGGAAACCACAGGTTGAGATGGATTTTTAAGTGATTTTTTTAAAAAAACAACAACAATTCCACCATTATTATGAAGAGCTGTGGCGGCGCAGTGGTTAGAATGCAGTATTGCAGGCTAACTCTGCCGACTGCCAGCAGTTCGATCCTGATCGGCTCAAGGTTGACTCAGCCTTCCATCCTTCTGGGGTGGGTAAAATGAGGACTCAGATTGTTGGGGGCAAGAGACCCACTCTATAAACTGCTTAGAGAGGGGTAGAAAGCACCATGAACCAGTATATACAATAAGTGCTATTGCTATTATATTTATGAACAAATCTAGGTGCTAAACATATTGAACACCCTTTGCTCCTCCTATTTTCCCTACAACAACAGCTCTGTGAGTTGGGTTGGGCTGAGAGAGAGGGACTAGCCAGAGTCACCCAGCTGGCTTTCATGGCTACAGTGGGACGTGAATTCACCATCTCCTGGTGATTGGTTCATAGTCAAACAGCTGGCTTTCTTGCCTAAGGAGAGACTAGAATTCACCATCTCCTGGTCATTGGCCCAAAGTGTTCTAGTTGGCTTTCATATCTAAGGCAAGACTAGAACAATTCTTGAATGTAGCTCATCTGCTTGGATCCCACACTGTATATTGGACATTAACACAATTGAGTACTCCTTTACTCACAGTAGAATCCCTTATGCCTCCAGGCTCAAAATTTTGAGCTTGGACAATTTAGAACTGTGCCGCCTGTGGTCCAACCTAAGCATAGTACACAAAATAGTCTGCTACAAAGTCTTGCCTTTCAATGACTTCTTCCACAATCACAATAATACATGGGCAAACAAACGATCGAAACTCAAGGCAAACCGCTCCAAACACAATTGCAGAAAATACGACTTCAGCCACAGAGTGGTCAAGGCCTGGAACGCCCTACCCGACTCCATGGTTACAGCCTCAACTCCTCACAGCTTCATCCTCAAACTGTCTACTGTGGACTTCACCTCATTCCTAAGAGGTCCTTAAAGGGGGCGTGCATAAGCGCACTAGCATGCCTACCGTCCCTGTCTTACTGTCCCCATTTATCTGTGTTTACTTCCTTCATTATTGTTTATGTTCACACTTATATTGTTACCTTGTACATGTTTGACAAACAAATAAAAAATAAATAAATTCACCCAGCTGACAAAAAAAGAGAAAAGAATTAACTGTCTCCTGGTCATTACTCCAAATCTTTCATGCCTAAGTAGGACTAGAACTCACCATCTCCTGGTGATTGTCCCAAAGTCACCTAGTTGGTTTTCATAGCGAAGATGGAACTAGAACTCACCATCTCCTGGTAATTGTCCCAAAGTCGCCTAGTTGGTTTTCATGCCTAAGATGGAACTAGAACTCACCATCTCCTGGTGATAGGCCCAAAGTCACTCAGCCAGCTTTCATGCTTAAGGTCAGATTTGAACTCATGGTCTCTTGCTTTCTAGTTGGGTGCCTCAATCCACTCAACCAAACTGGCTTTCATGATGTCCACTCTAGGAAGGTGGGTTTGGAAGAGGAAGAGTTAACAGCCCGCCTGCCCCACTCCTTGCAGATTTGGGTTGGCAGTGATGACCCCTAGAAGGAGCTTACAAGCATCAGTGCACCACTAGCCTGAGATCCTATCTCACTCTGGCTGTCATCTTTGCCAATACAGACCTTGGGATTTGCTGACATCTTCAAAGCCTTATCTGTGCAGCTGACCCTTGCCACAAGATAGCAGTATAGAAGAAAACGTGATAGATCGATGGAGGGACGAGCAAAAACTTCTTCTCTGCCCCAACCATCTTTCCTTCCTCTTTCGTAGTTAACATTCCCTTTATTTTATTTTATTGTCTTCTTGTGTGGGTATTAGAAAGTCCACAACAAACCAATTTGGGTCTTTTATTTCAGAACGACCGTACTAAGTTTATTTGTGTACAGTAAAATGAGGGAGCATTTGCAATATTCATCAATAGTTCAAACACAGGGTGCTAATATTAAAAGTTTTCTGATTTTCAACCTTGGAAATGGGTGGACTTCAACTCCCAGAATTCCCCAGCCAGCATGAAAGCAGCTTAAAAGCAAGAAGCAATGAGTTCAAGTCCTGTTTTAGCTATGAAAGCCCATCATGTCATAAAAAGGAGAGCTCACTCCATGTAGCCAATCACCAAGAAAAGCTGAGTTTTAGTCCTGCCTTAGGCATGAAAATTGGCTGAGTGATTTTGGGCCAATCACCAGGAGTTGGTGAATTCTAGTTCCATCTTAGTCATGAAAACCAACTGGGTGACTCTGAGCCAATCACCAAGAGATGGTGAGTTCTAGTCCAGCCTTAGGTATGATAACTGGCTGACTTTGAAACAATCACCGGGAGATGGTGAATTCTAGTCCACTCTAGCCATGAAGGCCAGCTGGGGGACTTTGGACCAGTCCTCTCTCTCTCAACCAAATCCACCTCACACGGTTGTGGTTGTGGGGAAAATAGGAGGAGAAAGATGCATTGGATTGGATATGTTCACCATCTTGAGTTATTTGCAAAAATAATAAAGGCAGGATATGAATGAATGAATGAATGCTTGAAGTGAGTGAATGAATGAATAAATGAATGAAATGGAAAAATAAATTTCTTCCTATCTGTTCTGGGTGAGACAAGGAATAATGGATGGAAGCTGATCAAGGAGAGATTCAACCTAGAAATAAGGAAGAATTTCCTGACAGTGAGAACAATCAACCCATGGAACAGAAGTTGCCTTTGAGTTGTGGCAGCTTCATAGCTGCAGAAAAACAAACAAACAAGCAAGCAATAAATAAATAAATTAAATAAAACAATTACTACCAACCTGCCTTCAATCGAGGACCTGTATCCTGCATGAGTCAAGAAGAGGGCTGTGAAAATATTTATAGACCCCTCACATCCCAGACATAAACTGTTTCAACTCCTTCCCCAAAACGACGCTATGGAGCATTGTACACCAGAACAACTAGACACAAGAACAGTTTTTCCCCATGCCATCACTCTGCTAAACAAATAATTCCTCTCAACCCTGTTCAACTATTTACAAAGTCTGCACTACTATTACTATTAATCTTCTCATCACTCCTTCTCACCCATCCTCCCACTTGTGACTGTATGACTGTAACTTTGTCACTTGTATCCTTACGATTTATATTGGCTGTTTCCTAGTATGATTTGATTGCTTATTTGTACCCTATGATTAAGTGTTGTACCTTATGATTCTTGACAAACATATCTTTCTTTTTATGTACACTGAGAGCATATGCACCAAGACAAATTCCTTGTGGGTCTAATCACACTTGGCCAATAAAGAATTCATTCATTCATTCATACATACATTCATTCACTGGAAGTTTTCAAGAAGAGATTGGACTGCCATCTGTCAAAAATGATGTAGGGTCTCCTGCTTGGGCAGAGGGTTAGACTAGATGACCTACAAGGTCCCTTCCAACTCTGTTAATCTGTTCCACAATAGGCTGCCTCTGAATACTGCTTTCAGTTCTAGACAACACATTTTTAAAACCACTTTGTGGAAAAGTTTAGACAGAAAGGTTTTTCCCTTTTCCCAGAGTTAGTATTTTTGTTTTTGTACGTAACTTAACCCTGTGGCTTTTAGAACCTGGCTAGTTAAATTTATGGTTATTCATTGCCCAGAGGCCTTTCTGGATGTAGGTGTGTGAGTGTGTGTGCGTGTGTGTGTGTGTGTGTGTGTGAGATGGATGCCTGTATAAATTGGATTAATAAATAAATAAAACCATCAAATAAATCTCAGCATTACGGACGAGATTCTTAAGACGTTTCGTTTCCGAGGTGGGCTAAAGAAGTTTTTAAAAAATCAACAGGATACTCAAGAGTTTGAGGTGGCTTATCCTTGGACTGAAGTTCAGATTTTGGATATCCTTTTGTATTTTAGCATGCACATCCATCCGCGCCTCCTCCCCTTCTCCTGGATGCAAAGAGGGGAGAAGAAGGCAGCGTGGAATCAAATGGACTCAGGTGGAAAGCTGG
Organism: Notechis scutatus; assembly: GCF_049901735.1. NCBI lineage: Eukaryota > Metazoa > Chordata > Lepidosauria > Squamata > Elapidae > Notechis > Notechis scutatus. The sequence continues at coordinate 264,604,609 of NC_142010.1, read as the reverse complement.
TCGGTGTCCCTCTGTGAGACTCTGCGTTGCAAAAAATACAATCTGCCTCAATTTCCCAAACCAATTTTCTCCCATCACGTCGTAAAAAGGAGAGCTCGCTCCATGTTCTGACCCAAACCTTGTTCCAAGGAAACAAACTCCAGATGGAGGTAACAGCAAAACCTTTTAATGATCCTTTACGAATTCCGCTCGTTCAACATTAAAAGGCTGCTTCAAACTAATTGTCAAGGTGGTGCAAGGCTGCCAAGAACACTAGATAAAGTTTACTAAGAAATATTTCAAACACAAAGAGTCTCCAAACACAAACTAAAAGAGTCTGAATGTCCACAAGGCTCGAGTGCAAAAAAACTTCTTTGCTTCCTGCAAAGAACTCCGGTTTCTCAGCTGGCTTTTATCTCTGAAGGGAGGGGCCATTACCTCGCAGCCTTACTCCTGAGTCGCCCGTGCTGCTGCAACCGCTCTTTCCTTTGAGCAGCCCTGCATGCATGCACACTGGGCACAGGCTCCTCGGGGTCCTCTGCATCACTGCTGCCAGCCTCCACAAGCTCCGAAGGCAGCAACCCACTCTCTGATAGCCCCATCCCTGCATCACATACAGGCCCCTCATCCAAGTCTCCACTCTCTGAGGCCTCAGCCGTCCGCACCTGCTGCCGGCAAACCACAACACTCTGCGAAACATGTGCCATCTTCCCCGGCTTCTCCTGAAGGAAGAGAGCCCTCTGGAGGTGGTATTCAGCTGGTTCGGACCGGTTGTGGCATACCGGTAACGGACATTTTGAGTCATTCAGAGAACCGGCAAATACCACCTTGTCAGTAGTGGGATCCTACACACCAATGAGCTGAGAGGACGAAGAAACAAAAAGCTAGGAGTGGCCTTCCTCCCTCCGCCTATGCACTTTTCAGTCTTTTAACCTCTCAGCTGATCGCCGGAGCCTTTATTTTTTTCTACTACCGGGTCGTTTGAACCGGGCCGAACCTGTAGCATAACCACCACTGCAACTCGCACTCTCAGAACCAGTAGGAAAAAAAATTTGGAAACCCACCACTGGAGCCATCCCTGGGAAGCAGGGATGGTGTCAGCTTTGGAAGCCACATCAGCTTCCACGCTGCCACGTTCTTGAGCCTGGGAAAAATGGGAGCGGGGAATTTCACGGAGCATATGTGATTAGACATAATAGCATTCTTTTTTTTAAAGACAAGGTCATGTTATTTCTGCACCTGGTTCATTAAATAACATGGTTGAGGGGATTGCTTAAAACACACACACCCCAACCTCCCCCAGTGGGCTGGCCAAAATAGACTGGAGGAATCACGAGGGAGCTGAGCTGAAATGAATTAGAATGAAAAGAACAGTGTTATGGAAGGGACCTTGGAGGTCTTCTAGTCCAACCCTCTGCTCAGGCAGGAGATCCTCTGAAGAATAAGAGGATAAGAGAATGACAGAAGGACAGAGTTGGAGGGACCTTAGAGATCTTCTAGTCCAAACCCCAACTCAAGGTCCCTTCCAACTCTGTTATTCTGTTATTCCTGAAAGTGAGAACAATTAATCAGTGCAACAGCTTTCCTCCAGAAATTGTGGGTGCTCCAATAGAGATTGGACAACCATTTGTCCAGAATGGTATAGAATGGTCCCCCTGCTCCAGCAGAATGGTCTCCTGCTGGAGCAGGGGGTTAGACTAGAAGACCTCCAAGGTTGAAGTCCACAAGTCTTAAACTTGCCGAGTTTGAAGACCCTTGGTTTAGCCTAATGAAAAGAAGGATTAGAGGTGAGGAAGGAAGGAAGGAAGGAAGGAAGGAAGGAAGGAAGGAAGGAAGGAAGGAAGGAAGGAAGGAAGGAAGGAAGGAAGGAAGGAAGGAAGGAAGGAAAAAAAGATGGAAGGAAGGAAAGTTAGATGGAAGGAAAGTTAGATGGAAGGAAAGTTAGATGGAAGGAAAGAAAGATAACAATTGTAAAAGGGAGGGAAGAAAGGAAGAAAGAGGGAGGGGGAGGGAAGGAGGAAGGAAGGAAGGAAAGAATTATTCTGCTTTAATTTAGTATCTTAGATTTGCCAATTTTAGAATTATTTGGGGGGTACAAATTGTTTTAATCATAAATTTCTTTTCTAATTGGAGGTCATGTGACCCAACGTTTGGTGCTCTAAGGTCCCCAAATTATCCCTCCCAATCTCCAGCTGAACTGTCCATCAAAATTGTTTTTTTTGGGGGGGGTTT
>NC_142010.1:264567398-264599898 GCF_049901735.1 Notechis scutatus | reverse complement strand
CACACACAGAGAGAGAAAGAGACAGAGAGAAACAGACAGACAGAGAAAAAGGAGAGAGACAGAGAAACAGAGAGAGACAGAGAAAGAGAGAGGCAGAGAAAGAGAGACACAGAGGGAGAAACAGAGAGAGAGAAGACAGAAACACACAGAGAGAGAAACAGACAGAGACAGAGAAACAAAGAGAGAGAGAGACAGACAGACAGACAGAAACCGAGAGAGACAGAGACAGACAGAGAGAGAGAGAGACAGAAACACACACACACACAGAGAGAGAAACAGACAGACAGAGAGAGAAACAGAGAGACAGAGAGAGACAGAGTCAGAGAAAAAGAGAGGGGGGAGGGAGGGAGGGAGGGAGCGACAAACTCTCCGTCTTTCTTTTCTGCCTTGTACTTTGTATGTCACAAGTGTTTGTAGGCATCAACTCCTCCGGATGAAGTGAAGTGTGGTGCATAAAACCATCAGGGACAATAAACCGAGCTAGTCATTAAGACACCTGGAGACTGAAATGCAAAGCGCTACCCATTTCCCACTAAATTGATTCTTTCTCCCATAGGTGTAGTATTCATCAGGCAGCTACATTCCTTCCTTCCACCAAAACACCCAAGGAATCCAGATAGAATCCCAACATCTGGATTTCGGTTTCCACTGTAACATAACAGAGTTGAAGGGGACCTTGGAGGTCTTCTAGTCCAACCCCCGCTGCTCAAGCAGGAGACCCTAGACCATACTAGGCAAGTGGCTGAACCGTCTCTTCTTAAAAACCTCCAGTGATGGAGCACCCACAACTTTGGACAGCAAGCTGTTGGAAATTCCTCCTTAGTTCCAAGTTGCTTTTCTCCTGAATTAGTTTCCATCCATTGCTTCTTGTCCTGCCTTCTGGTGCTTTGGAGAAGAGGTTGAACTCCTTCTTAGTGGCAACCCCCAAAATATTGGAAGGCTGCTATCATGTCACCCTTAGCGCTCTCTCTCTCTCTCTCTCTGTGTGTGTGTGTGTGTAAAACAGAACAGCAGAGTGGGAAGGGACCGTGGAGGTCTTCTAGTCCAACCCCCTGCATGAGCAGGAGACCCTATATCATTTGAGACATATGGTTATCCAATCTTTTTCTTGAAAGCCTCCAGGGATGGAGCACCCTCTACCTCTGAAAGCAAGCTGTTCCACTGGTTAATTATTCTCACTGTCAGGAATAACAGAATAACATATAGGAATAGGAATAAGAGTAGAGTAGAGTAAAGTAGAAGTATGAGTAGAAGTAGAAGTAGAAGTGTTTGAAGGGACTCCCAGAATTCCCGAGCTAACATGACTGGAGGAGGAATTCTGGGAGTTGAAGTCCACAAGGCTTAAAGCTGTCAAGTTTGAAGACCCCTGGTCTAAACAACCTAAATCTCCTTTAACCAATCATCATAATAACAGCAATTGAAACAAATAGAATAACAGAGTTACAAGCCCTTGTAGGTCGTCTAGTCCAAACCCCCGCCCCAAGCGGGAGACCCTACACCATTTCTGACAAATGGCAGTCCGGTCTCTTCTTGAAAGTCTCAAGTGATGATGCTCCCACAACTTCCGAGGGCAACTTCTGTTCCGTTGCTTGATTGTGCTCACTATCAGAAAGTTTCTGGACCATGGAGGTCATCTAGTCCAACCCTCTGCTCAAGCAGGAGAGTCTATTCCAGTTGTCTATTCTCTTCTTAAAACCTGCAGTGATGGAGCACCCACAAATTCTGGAGGCAAGCTGTTCTATTGATTAAAAAAAAAAATAACAGAGTTGGAAGACGCCTTGGAGGTCATCTAGTTCAACCTCCTGCTTGAGCAGGAAACCTCATACCATTGCAGACAAATGGTTGCTTAATGCCTTCTTAAAAACCTCTGGGTTGTGATCACTGATATCCATCTTCTAAAAAAAGTAGGATTTTTAGCTCTATCCTGATCAGAATTGCTTATCTTCAGCAGCAGGTAAGCTATTCTCAGCATAATGTTCTCCAATTTTAGAGCATCCTGCTCTTCTTGGTGGTTGACCATTTGTCCACTAGATGGCTCTGTCTACTGTAAAAGGTAAAAGTTCCTCTCGCACATCCATGCTACTCATTTCCAGCTCTAGGGGGCAGTGCTCATCACCGTTACAAAGCCGAAGAGCCAGCACTGTCCGAAGACGTCTCCGTAGTCATGTGGCTGGCGTGACTAAACACCAAAGGCGCATGGAATGCTGTTCCCTTCCTGTCAAAGGGGTCCCCTTTTTTTTTCTACTTGCATTTTTTACATGCTTTCAAACTGCTAGGTTGGCAGAAGCTGCTGGGACAAGGAACGGGAGCTCACTCCGTTACGCGGCGCTAGGGATTCGAACTGCCAAACTGCCGACCTTTCTGATCGACAAGCTCAGCGTCTTAGCCACTGAGCCACCGCATCCCTTCATCTGTCTACTGTAGAAGACTCCATAAGAAAGCAAAATGCGATGAAGGAGGAAGCTGTCCACTCCACAGAATGATTCCTTTCCACCAGAGATGGACCTTCATGAAGAGATAAGCCATAAACATTCCCGTTGAAGTTCCTCTGACATTTTTAGGGGTTCCTTTCTAAGAATTCCACTTTGCTTTGGGCAAACATCTTCAAAGTTTCTCAAACGATCATGATTTTCTGGTCCCATTTGGAATTTTCAAGCCACCTTTCCCCTTTCAGACCAGGAAGTTAGGAAGATGCCTAGGGAGGCCACTGAATCTGGCTAGATGGTTTGGGGTTGTTGGGAAAAGCTCTGTAGAACTGGTCCAGCTGAGAAATGAAGATCTGATGGTCCTTGGTGCTTTCTGATGTTTCATTACCCAACTGGGTAACACCATCAGTGCCAAGAGGGAGTGAAGTTTTTTTCTTTTATATACTAGTAGGTTGCCTTGTCAGTTTCATGACCCAACTGGATAACATCATTGGTGCTGGGAAAGGACGGGGTTTGTAAAGTGGAGGAGAAGTAGGAGGAGGAGGAGGAGAAGTAGAAGAGAGGAGGAGGAGGAGGAGGAGGAGGAGGAGGAGGAGGAGGAGGAGGAGAAGTAGAAGGGAGGAGGAGGAGGAGGAGAAGTAGAAGAGAGGAGGAGGAGGAGGAGGAGGAGGAGGAGGAGGAGGAGGAGGAGGAGGAGGAGGAGGAGGAGAAGGGAGGAGGAGGAGGCTTACAGACATTTCATGACCGAACTAGGTAACATTATCAAACACACCCCTCATTTCTAACTCAATGATGTTACCTACCTAGAATCCTCTCCCTTGTAGCACTGACAATGTTACCTACTTGGGTCATGAAATGTCTGCAAGAAAACCACCAAGCTCAGAGAGCACCACAGACCTCACAGTTATCCTCTTCCTCCCCTCCTCCTCCTCTCCGTAAACCTCTTCCCTTCTAGCACTGTTGATGTTACCTAGTTGGGTCATGAAACGTCTGCAAGAAAACCATTAACCTAAGAGAGCACCAAGGACCCCACAGTCGTCGTCGCCCTCCTCCTCCTCCTCCTCCTCCTCCTCCTCCTCCTCCTCCTCCTCCTCCTCCTCCTCCTCCTCCTCCTCCTCCTCCTCCTCTCCATAAACTTCCCTCTCTTCTAGCACTGATGATGTTGGGTCATGAAACGTCTGCCAGAAAACCACCAAGCTCAGGGAGCACCAAGGACCCCCCTCATTTCAGCCCTGAGCCCCAAATATTCTCCTTTATTAAAACGAAGATCTGCTTGGAAAGAGAAGAAATACGTTGGGATGGATGAAACAGTTGTAACAGGTTGTACGGGTTGAAACACTGCACATCCGAAGTATTTTAATGAACTTCCGACTGCAACCCCTGAACTCAAACTGGCCTGACTTCAAGTCAGCTACCTTTCTTTAAATCTTTGTAACTTCTAGAAAGAGGTTTGAAGGAGGATCAGGTTTGCTCTCTGATATTTTACTACAAAGAAACTTCCTCCTTTCGTCTCCAGAGAAGTTCACGTACCGAGTCAGGCAAACTGGTCCCCTGGGACTTGGGTATCTTACTTGTTCTATTTCCACGAAGAAGACCATTTTTGCTAACTGGAGCAAAGACGCAAATAATAGTCCCTTCCCCAATAGACACATGCAGTAACTAGGATTAAATCAAGAGAACCAATACATTCATTTCTTTATTTCTCTCAATAAAGCAGGAACTAAATCCTTGCTGCTTGTTCAGGATATCCCCAAGGTAGTTAAGACACCACTGCCTCATTTTACCTAACGTTAGGGATTGTGCCAAAAGGAGAACATCTGTAGCTCAAGGTTGAATTGCGGAGTCCTTGGTGCTCTTTGAGCTTGGTTGTTTTCTTGCAGACGTTTCATGACCTAACGGGGTGATATCATCATGCTAGAAGGGAGGGGATTTGCAGAGAGGGGGAGGAGGAGAACTGTGGGGTCCTTGATACTCTCTGAGTTTGGTTGTTTTCTTGCAGACATTTCAACACCCAACTGGATAACATCATCAATGCTAGGATGGAGGGGCTTTGTAGAGAGGAGGAAGAGGGGAAAAAGAGGGGGAGGAGGACAAGAAGAAGAGGAGGGGGAAGAGGAAGATGATGACAATTGTGGAGTCTTTGGTGTGCTTTGAGCTTGGTGGTTTCCTTGCAGATGTTTTATGACCTAGCTAGTTGACATCATCAGTGCTAGAAGGAAATGGGTTTGGAGGGAGGAGAAGCAGGAGGAGGAGAAAGAGGAAGAGGAAGAGAAAAGGACTGTGGGGTCCTTGGTGCTCTCTAAGCTTGCTGGCTTTCTTGCAGACGTTTCATGACCCAACTAGGTAACATCATCAGTGCTAGAAGGAGTGGGTTTGCAGGGAGGAGGAGGAGGAGGAGGAGGAGGAGGAGGAGGAGGAGGAGGAGGAGGAGGAGGAGGAGGAGGAGGAAGAGGAAGAGGAAGAGGAAGAGGAAGAGGAAGAGAAAAGGACTGTGGGGTCCTTGGTGCTCTCTAAGCTTGCTGGCTTTCTTGCAGACGTTTCATGACCCAACTAGGTAACATCATCAGTGCTAGAAGGGAGTGGGTTTGCAGGGAGGAGGAGGAGGAAGAGGAAGAGAAAAGGACTGTGGGGTCCTTGGTGCTCTCTGAGCTTGGTAATGGCCCAAAGTCACCCAGCTGACTTTCCTGCCTAAGAATGGACTAGAATTCCCCATCTCCTGGTGACTGGCTCAAGGTCACCCAAGCAGCTTTGATACCTAAAGCAAAACTAGAACTCACAAGCTCCCAGTTTCTAGCCCGATGCCATAACTGCTACACCAAACTGCTCCAGCTATTTGCATACTAGTATGGGAAGCGAAAGAAGATTGAATCAAAATAAATCTTTCTCTCTGATTTTGCTGATTTTTCCAACTTTCCGTTCATTCTACACAACAGTGTATAACTTTTTCTCTGAGATGCACGGCAGTATTTGAATAATACCGATTTTACATAATGCAATCTTGTCGCATGCCCTTCTCCCTATCAGTATGTGAGCATGCACAATTCCCCTTTTTTTTTTGAAAAAAATATATCAGGGAATGGTACTGTAACATTTGGAAAACAGAGATATCGGCGCTTTACTGTATTCCAGCTTACAAAACTGCACACAGACTGAGCCAACGTTTGCATTCAAATGTAAAGTTAATGGTTTCTCTCCCGTCTTTAATGAGGAAAGGACTTGATACATATTTTAGCAGCCTGTTTGGGCAAGAAAATAGAATGCAGAGATATCAGAAGCATAAAATTATTTGGTAAGCCCTCCAGAGTAGCCATAACAGTCAGATGGACAGCATATACATTCTATATCCTCTTGGCTTCTAGGTGCTCACTAGGAAAGGATTGTTTGAAGTGACCATCACAGCGTTAGTAGTTCCTATATTATTATTAAAACGCTCTGGTGCTAAGGAGTTCTACTCCCCCTCCCCACCTGAAAAGAAATCTCTTCCAAAGGCAAAACACAAGCAGAGGAGAGGAGGTTCAGTTTCAGAGCACCAAGCAGCTTTAGTACAGAACAGTTGAGCTAAGCCACACCCAGGCTCCTTGCTGTCTCCTTCTTGCTCACACAGCAAATACTGTTTCACTTTCCAAACAGCCCTCACACTAACAGGACGCTAGCCAGATGGATACCGATGGATGCTGGTAGGCAGAGGCAGAATTTTTTCCCCTTATTTTCCTCCCCGAAAACTAAGCCCGACCACATACCCTGTTTCTCCAACAATACAGCCTCCCCCAATAGGAAGTCCCAGCATGTTTTATAGGCATGAAATGAAATTAAGCCCCTCCCCCCAAATTAAGGCCTATATTAAAACATGAGAAATGGGGGGAATGGTGGGGGGGCTTGCCGTTAGGAAGTACTTTTGTTGCACACCCGGATATGGTGTTGCCTGCGTTGACCCCGATACGAAGTGCCCCACCAATGCCAAGGTCAACATCCAAGCCGTCGCCGCCCGCCCGAAGAGGCAAGGGGGGAATTAAGTCACCCCCGAAAAGACGGCCTAGCCATTTTTTCAGGGCTCAAAAAAAAATAAGACCCGGCCTTATTATATGAGAAACACGGTAGTTTCGTAGCGAAGCACACGGGTATAAGAGCTAGTTCAATATAAATCCAGAGCAACTAAGACGATTAAAGGCCTGGAGACTAAAACATATGAAGAACGGTTGAAGGATTTGGGTATGGCCATTCTAGAGAAAAGAAGGACTAGCGGGGGACATGATAGCAGTCTTCCAGCATTTGAGGGGCTGCCCCAAAGAAGAGGGAGTCAAGCTATTCTCCAAACCATCAGAAGGCAGGACAAGAAGCAACGGATGGAAACTCATTCAAGGCGAGATGCAACCTGGAGAAATTTAAGGAGAAATTTCCTAACGGTGAGGACAATTAACTAGCTTGCCACCAGGAATCGTGGTTGCTCCATCACTGGAGGCTTTTAAGAAGAGACTGGACAGCTACTTGTCTGGGATGAAATAAGCTCTCCTATTCAAGCAGCGGGTTGGACTAGAAGACCTCCAAGGTCCCTTCTAGCTCTATTCCGATTGATTGAATTAATAACAGAATAACAGAGTTGGAAGGAGCCTTGGAGATCCATCTAGTCCAACCCCCCTGCTCAGGCAGGAATCCCTATACCATTTCAGACAAAGGGTTATCCAATCTCTTCTTAAAAGCCTCCAGTGGGATGGAGCACCCACGACCTCTGGAGGAATCGAATGGATTAATTCTCCTCACTCTTAGGAAGTTTCCTCCTTAATTCCAGGTTGCTTCTCTCCTTGGTTAGTTTCCATCCGTTGCTTCTTGTCCTGCCTTCTGGTACATTGGAATATAAGATTATTATAATATAAGATTATTGGAATATAATCAAACAAATGGCAACTTCAAATCTCAACAAATAAATGCTCTGTCTTACATATTGGCAAAAAAAATCAGAAAATAAAATACAAGCTGAATAGTCAAGACCTTGTTGATGATCCAAGCTCTGTAAAGGACCTTGGAATACTCATCTCTAATGATCTAAGTGCTAGAGCCCACTGCAACTACATAGCCAAAAAGGCATTAAGAGTTGTTAACCTAATCCTACGTAGCTTTTTCTCTGGTAATATCACACTACTAACCAGAGCATACAAAACATTTGCTAGACCAATACTCGAATACAGTTCATCAGTCTGGAACCCTCATTACGTATCTGATATTAGCACAATTGAGAAAGTCCAGAAATATTTCACAAGAAGAGTTCTCCACTCTTCTACTCGTTGTAGAATACCTTATGCCACCAGACTTGAAATTCTAGAACTAGAAAACCTTGAATTACGCCGTCTTCGGTCTGACTTAAGCATGGTATATAAAATCATACATTGCAATGTCCTACCTGTCAATGAATACTTCAGCTTCAACCATAACAACACAAGAGCACACAATAGATACAAACTCAAAGTAAACCGCACCAAACTTGATTGCAGGAAATACGACTTCAGCAATAGAGTGGTCAATGTCTGGAATACTCTACCCGACTCTGTAGTCTCTTCCCCAAACCCCAAAAACTTTAACCTTAGACTGTCTACTATTGACCTCACCCCTTTCCTAAGAGGTCTGTAGGGGTCGTGCATAAGCGCACCAACGTGCCTACCGTCCCTGTCCTATTGTTTCTTTTATTCTTCTTTTATTTTTCTTATATGTACCCATTTCATGTATTCACAACTATGTATACACTTATACTTATTATCTTGTAAACAATTGGCAAATCAAAAAATAAATAAAATAAAAAAAAAGTTGACTCTCTCTCTCTCTCTCTCTCTCTCTCTCTCTCTCACACACACACACACACTTTGTGGCTGCCCCTTAGATATTGGTACATGGAAATAAATAAAAAAAATTCTCTGTTCCTTTCTGAGTGCCAGGAGGTTTTTTTTTTATTTTACTTATTTTTAGAAGAAAAAAAAGTTTCAAATCCATTCTCACATTAACGGTGGCGGTGTCTTCTCATTTGTGCAGCCTTGAAGGAGGCTCATCCTTAAATCCGGCAGAATTATAATAATCAGGAGGAAAAATTCAAACGTGTTACTTTCACACTGGCGGTGTGTCCCCGTTGGAATGAGTATGTGCCTGAAATGTTATGTGTTGAGTTAAGAGCCAACTCCTTCTGATAATCCCTGCGGTGAGTAGATGCCGAGACCTGCCATTTAAAAAGCTGACAACTATTGTTCAAAAAGAGTTTGCGATTGGAAGGCTTGCTGAGAGATGGGTATAAATATAGATATAATAGATACAGAGAGATAGAGATATGAAGATAGAGAGATAAATACATGAAGATATAGATCTAATAGATATAGAGAGATAGAGATATGGAGATAGAGAGATAAATACATGAAGATATAGATATAATATAGATGTTATACATATAATAGATGATATAGATAGAGATATGGAGATAGAGAGATAGATATAATAGATATAGATATAATATATAGATATAGCTATGGAGATATGGAAGTAGATATAGATATAGCAATATAGATATAATATATATTATATCTAAGAGAAATATAGATATAGATAAAATAGAGATCTGATGATGATGGCTTACAGCTCATGAAAACCCCAAATCCACAATATCAGAAAATTAGAATATTACATGCAATCAAGAAAACAAGGATTGTACATCAAACAATATCGGACCTCTGAAAAGTATAAGCATGCATATGTACTCAGTACTTGGTTTGGGTCCCTTTTGCAGCAATTACTGCCTCAATGCGGCGTGGCATGGAAGCTATCAGCCTGTGGCACTGCTGAGGTGTTATGGAAGACCAGGATGCTTCAATAGCGGCCTTCAGCTCTCCTGCATTGTTCGGTCTCATGTCTCTCATCTTTCTCTTGGCAATGCCCCACAGATTCTCTATGGGGTTCAGGTCAGGCGAGTTTGCTGGCCCATCAAGCACAGTAGTCCTACGGTCATTGATCCAGGTTTTGGTGCTTTTGGCAGTGTGGGCAGGTGCCAAGTCCTGCTGGAAAATGAAGTCAGCATCCCCATAAAGCTCATCTGCGGAAGGAAGCATGAAGTGCTCCAAAATCTCCTGGTAGATGGCTATGTTGACCCTGGACTTAATGAAGCACAGTGGACCAACACCAGCAGATGACATGGCTCCCCAAATCAACACAGACTGTGGAAACTTCACACTGGACTTCAAGCATCTTGTGGTGTGTGCCTCTCCAGTCTTCCTCCAGACTCTGGGTCCTTGGTTTCCAAATGAGATGCAAAAGTTGCTCTCATCAGAAAAGAGGACTTTGGGCCACTGAGCAACAGACCAGTTTTGTTTTTCTTTAGCCCAGGTAAGACGCTTCTGATGTTTGTTGTTCAGGAGTGACTTGACAAGAGGAATATGACATTTGAAGCCCATGTCCAGGATCCGTCTGTGTGTCGTGGCTCTTGATGCACTGACTCCAGCCTCAGTCCACTCCTTGTGAAAGTCCCCAATACTTTTGAATGGCCTTTTCCTGACAATCCTCTCCAGGCTGCGGTCATCCCTGCTGTTTGTGCACCTTTTTCTTCCGCACTTTTTCCTTCCACATAACTTTCTATTAATGTGCTTTGATACAGCACTTTGGGAACATCCCACTTCTTTTGCAATTACCTTTTGAGGCTTTCCCTCCTTATGGAGCATGTCAAGGATGGTTTTCTGCACAACTGTCAGGTCAGCAGTCTTTCCCATGATTGTGATTCCTACTGAACCAGACTGAGAGACCATTTAAAGGCCCAGGAACCCTTTGCAGGTGTTCTGGCTTAATTAGCTGATTAGAGTGGGACACTTTGAGCCTAGAATATTGAACCTTTTCACACTATTCTAATTTTCTGAAATTGTGGATTTGGGGTTTTCATGAGCTGTAAGCCATAATCATCTCAATTATGACACATCACGGCTTGAACTATCTTGCTTTGCATATAATGAGTCTATCTCATATATTAGGTTCACTTTTTAAGTTGCATTACTGAAATAAATGAACTTTTGCACAATATTCTTAATTTTCGAGTTTCACCTGTATATATATATATATATATATATATATATAGATATATATATATATATAGATATATATAGATATATATATATATAGATATAGATATAGATATAGATATAGATATAGATATAGATATAGATATAGATATAGATATAGATATAGATATAGATATAGATATAGATATAGATATAGATAGATAGATAGATAGATAGATAGATAGATAGATAGATAGATAGATCTTTGGTTATTCGAGTTTTCTCCCGCGTAAGATTGGAAGTATCTAGGCAACGTTTCGATGAAGTCTCATTCATCATCTTCAGGCTTCTGTCTTCAGCTCTGTGCTTCTCAGAGTGATGTGAGCTTGCAGCTGCTTCTTCCTTTTAACTGCTAGTGGGGGTGTGACTTGATTGGTTGGGGGTTGGCTGTGTTCTGATTGGGTGGGGTGTGTTCTCATTGGTTGGGGGTTTGGCTGTGTTCTGATTGGTTGGGGTGTTGGCCATGTTCTGATTGGCTGGAGGTGTGTTCTGTTCAGGTGGGGGCTTGGTTGTGCTCAGGTTGGTCTTAGTTACTGGGGATTTGAGCTGGTGAGCTGTGATCTTGCTGTTTGGCTTCGAGTTCGTGGTCATGCCGCATCTTCATGGTGGGTGTCAGTTCACTTCATGTATGGCTCAGGGGGGGGTTGAAGTGGGTAGTGATGCAGCTGCAGTGCGGCTTCTGGTCTGTGGTCGTGTCTCATCTTCTGTGTGGGTGTGAGTCTGCTTTTTACATGGAAGTGTGGTGGTGGCATCTTGTGTGGCCCTCGTGGGTGTGGGTCTGGTGTCATTCATCATGTTAGGTACTGCTCAGTTCATGAGGGGCGGGTTTCCAAATGGCTGGTAGCGGGAGGTGTCATCTCTTTTATTCATGCAGCATGAATAAAAGAGATGACACCTCCCGCTTACCAGCCATTTGGAAACCCGCCTCATGAACAGACGAGCACAGCAATAGGCTGCCCCAAATTTAAATCTGAAACCACTGTAAAAGTCTGACCCACAGACGGACACAATACAGAAGCCTGATGATGGCAGATGAGATTCTGCTGAAACGTTGCTACAACTTTAAAAGAACTACAATGACGTGGGAAAATACCCAACCAAGCCGAACACCATATATATATATATATATATATATATATATATATATATATATATATATATATATATATATATATATATATATATATATATATATTTGTTTTCTTAAGTGGGTACTTACATGTATGGTATTGTTATTCGGATTTTCAGCATTGTAGTTGTTCTTTAAAAGAACAACTACAATGACGTGGGAAAATACCCAACCAAGCCGAATACTATATATATATATATATATATATATATATATATATATATATATATATAAGAGAGAGAGAGAGAGAGAGAGAGAGAGAGAGAGAGAGAGAGAGATGATAGATAGATGGATATACAATTTGTGTGTGTGTGTGTATGTGTGTATACAGCATATATAAATATAAAACATATAAACACATATATTATATTTATTATATATATATATATATATATATATATATATATATATATATATATATATATATATATATATATATATATATATATATATATATATACATATACATGATTTATATTTATTTACATACATTTATAGATACACCTACACCCACAAAGACACACACACACATACACACACATGATTTTACCTGCTATTTTAATAATACTAAAAAAAAACCCCTCTTATTCCAAACTGACAGATTTTTTCAGGCATCTTCTTGAGGGCTACTGACCCCATTAAGGGGAAGCCTTCCTCCCTCCTTTCCTTCCTTCCTTCCCGTGGAAATCGAGCCTTGAGCAAAAGCAGATCAAATTGGCGAGAAATGACAGGTGAGGCTGGGATTCTTGCATTCAAATGCAAAACTCATCACGTCTTTAAATATATTCCAAATCCCAAACCAGGCAGGGAAAGCTGTAGGTCTCTCGGATGACAAAGGAGTGAAGGGAAGGGGGGAGGGGGGCTTTTTTGGGGTGGGGGGAGGTGGGGGGTAGAGATGCAAGGAATGTAAATGAATTCCCCAATCTCTGTCTTATTTCATTACCCTGGATGATACAGGACAGGTGTTGGAGAGGGGTGTATGTGTGTCTATTTCCCAACTCCTGGAGCAAATCCTTGGGAACGCAAAAAGATATTTCAAGACATTTCACAAGAACATCCTGCAAAATGTGGGCCACTCATTTTTTTATTTTTTTTAAATAGAATTAGAAATAGAACAGAATGGAATGGAATGGAATAGAATAGAAATATGGAATAGAATAGGATAGAATAGGATAGAACTATGGAATAGAATAGAATAACAGTAGAATAGAATAGAATAGAATAGAATAGAATAGAACAGAATAGAATAACAGTAGAATAGAATAGAAATAGAATAGAATAGCAGTAGAATAGTATAAAATAGAATAGAATAACAGTAGAATAAAATAGAATAGAATAGAATAGAATAGAATAGAATAGAATAGAATAGAATAGAACAGAACAGAATAGAATAACAGTAGAATAGAATAGAATAGAATAACAGTAGAATAGAATAGAAATAGAATAGAATAGCAGTAGAATAGTATAAAATAGAATAGAATAACTGTACAATAGAATAGAATAGAATAACAGTAGAATAGAATAGAAATAGAATAGAATAGCAGTAGAATAGTATAAAATAGAATAGAATAACAGTACAATAGAATAGAATAGAATAGAATAGAATAGAATAGAATAGAATAGAATAGAATAGAATAGACAGGAATCTTGGAAGTCTTCTAATCCAACTTCTGCTTAAGCAGGAAACCCTATAGCATTTCAGACAAATCGTTGTCCAATCTCTTCTTAAAAACTTCCAGTTTTGGAGCATTTACAACTTCTGGAGGTAAGTTGTTCCACTGATTAATTATTCTAACTGGTAACTTTACCTAAAAAGGTAAAGGATTTGAGGGAGATTGGGGGGAAATTTAGGTCAATCAACTTAGTGTCTGTTCTGAATATTGGAATAAACCGATAATCCACAAGGTTGGAAAAAAATGTTGAGGATGTTTTTGTTCAAGAGACAAGTAAAGTCCATGGGGGTTTCTTCCTTTTTCCCTCCATCCCCTCCTCCTTCTCTCCTGCCCTCTCTCTCTTCCCCTTCCTTCCTTCCTTCCTTCCTTCCTTCCTTCCTTCCTTCCTTCCTTCCTTCCTTCCTTCCTTCCTTCCTTCCTTCCTCATTCCCTCCACCCTTCTACTCTTCCATCCTTCCAACATTACTTGCAACCCCCTTCCTTCGTTTTTTCCTTCCTTCTTTCTTTCTTTCCTTCCTTCCTTCCTTCCTTCCTTCCTTCCTTCCTTCCTTCCTTCCTTCCTTCCTCCTCCCCTTCCTCCTCCCCAACATTCTCTCCCACCCTCTCTCCTTCTCCTTCCTTCCATTTTCCCCTCCCTCCCTCTCTCATCTTCCTTTCTTCCTTCCTCCTTCCCTCCTTCCTTCCTCCAATCTTCTCTACCACCCTCTCTCCCTTCCCCGTCCTTCCTTCCTTCCTCCCTCCCTCCCTCCCTCCCTTTCATCCATCCATCCATCCATCCATCCATCCATCCATCCATCCATCCAACCAACCAACCAACCAACCAACCAACCAACTAACCAACTTTTCTCCTGCCCTCTATCTTTTCTCCATCCTTCCTTCCTTCCTCCCACCTTCCTTCCATCCTTCCTTCCTCATTCCCTCCACCCTTCTACTCTTCCATCCTTCCAACATTACTTGCAATCCCCTTTCTTTCTTTCTTTCTTTCTTTCTTTCTTTCTTTCTTTCTTTCTTTCTTTCCTTCCTTCCTTCCTTCCTTCCTTCCTTCCTTCCTTCCCTTCCTTCCTTCCTTTCTTTCTTTCCTTCCATCCTTCCTTCCTTCCTGCCTCCCCAACATTCTCTCCCACCCTCTGTCCTTCTCCTTCCTTCCATTTTCCCTCTCTCATCTTCCTTTCTTCCTCCCTCCTTCCTTCCTTCCTTCCTTCCTTCCTCCCATCTTCTCTACCTCCCTCTCTCCCTTCCCCTTCCCCTTCCTTCCTTCCTTCCTTCCTTCCTTCCTTCCTTCCTTCCTTCCTTCCTTCCTTCCTTCCTTCCTCCCTCCCTCCCTCCCTCCCTCCCTCCCTCCCTCCCATCCAACCAACCAACCAACCAACCAACCAACTTTTCTCCTGCCCTCTATCTTTTCTCCTTCCTTCCTTTTTCCCTCCCTCCTTCTCTTCCCCTTGGCAGATTTTGCATAAAACCCCAGCTTCCCTGAAGTAACCCCAGACGCTTCTCTACAGGAGCAACGCTTGATGAACGGAGCCTTTGCAAAATGTCTCTTCCATGTGCCAAGCCTAACCATGGGCTACAGGGTGCATCCGTGACACACATTAAGACTTATTTCCATATGGCTGCTCCCCAACTAGGAGACAGGCTAAGATATTTCTGGATTTCTTTTTCTTCTCTTTTCTTTTTAAAGAAAAAGCAGACTTCTGCCTAACCCTGTAGAAAAGCGATATCTGTTTTAAGCGCCACTGTTACCTCCGCTCACTAATGATATCGCGCAAAAATAAAGATAAGTCATCGCTCCGTTCTCGGCCTTCAAGAATAATGAGATGTTGAGTGTTGAAGGAAGCTTCTTCGGGAGCGCTTCCATATTTGGAAACGTCTCTCCCAGGATGTATACAGCTGATCCATTCAGATTTCTAAATTGTCTTTGGATTCTTATCTACGGCAGCTGAATTAATTAAGAGGCAGCATTAGAATGCAAGCAGCCAACTCTTTCAGTTCCAAAATTAGAGCCCCCAACCTCAAACCATGCACCTCTTATTTATTTAAACTATTTCTTGGCTGCCTTTAAAAGCATCATCACTCTGTGTGTGTGTGTGTGTGGGTGGGTTCGGAGTCTGGATGGGTAGGTACAGCAGGGGTGGGATTCTACCTGTTTGGACCAGTTCTATATAACCAGTTGTTACGATTCTGCAGAGTTCGGAGAACCGGCAAATCGCACCACTGGCGGGCTCCTCCCCTCCCCTCCGGGGTGGTATTCAGGGGGTTGGGGAAGGGAGAAGTGGCCTGAGAGCAGAGCTGAACCTTCCTTAGGATTGAAGCTTGTGTTTTCCAGTGCAGACTCAGGCAGCAGATTGCAGAAAGGTGGATCTCTGAGTGAATCTGTGATTCTGCAAGCAGCTCAATCTGCCTGCCTGCTTGGCCTGATTTTGGGTAAAAGTTGCTCTTTTTTAAAAAAATAAAAAAATTCAATCTTTACATATATATTTACCATGTTTACATACAAGCCACGCCCAGCCAGTCACATGACCACCAAGCCACACCCACAAATCAGGCCATACCCCCAGAACCGGTTGTTAAGACATTTGAATCCTACCCCTGGGGTACAGTCTAGATGGATAGGAAAATGGAACATCTACCAATGGATTTCCAAGGGATACAAGTTGGAAACAGGACAGAGAAAGATGGGATTCTAGATTTGGGAAAAGGCGTCCTTGAGGTCTTGATGTCCAACCTCTTGTTTCATAACAGTTGGGACAGAGTTCCTTTCTTTTCCTTCTTTCCTTCTTTCCCTCCCTCTCTCCCTCCCTCCCTTCCTTTCCTTTCCTTTCCTTTCCTTTCCTTTCCTTTCCTTTCCTTTCCTTTCCTTTCCTTTCCTTTCCTTTCCTTTCCTTCTTTCCTTTCCTTTCCTTTCCTTTCCTTTCCTTTCATCTTCCCTTCTCCTTCCTTCTCTCTCCTGAACCTTTCCTTTCTTTCCCTTCTCCTCCTTTCTTCATCCATATATATCCTTCCCTTCCCTTCCCTGCCCTTCCCTTCTTCACCCTTATTTCCTTTCCTTTCCTTCCCTTCCCTTCTCTTCCCTTTCCCGTTCCTTCTCTCTCCTGAAGCTTTTTGTATATATTCATAGATATTGTACTCTCAAATTTCAAATGGAGACGTGGGTACTCTATTTTTCTTATCTTCATTTTTAAGTGCTTTGGTTTTATTGTATTGCGAACAGTTGCTGGGGTGCATCCACAGTTTCGTTGTACTTGTACAATGATAATAAAGCTCTTCTAATTCTTTTAATTCTAATTCCCTGCCCTTCCCTGCCCTTCCCTTCTTCACCCATATATTATTCCCTTCCTTCCCTCCCCTCCCCTCCCTTCCCTTCCCTTCCCTTCTCTCTCCTCTCCTCTCCTTTCCTTTCTTTTCTTTTCCTTTCTTTTCCTCCCTCTCTCCCCTCTCTCTCTTTTTGGGGAAAGGCAGAGAAGAGCATTTTCAGCTTTGCGAAGGCATCCGCCGCTTTTGCGTCAAGAAGCCTAGCCAACCCCAAGTCAGGGGCTTCAAAGGAGCTTTAAATGCCTCCAACTTGGTGTTTGTTTGCCGGATTTAACTCGGGCTTAGCTGATGTTGATCCTTTTGTGACCAGACAGGCAGGCCGTGCTATTTGTGCTGAGCGCACCGGCTGCATTTCAGAGATAGAGCTGAAGCTGTCAGGATGCTTCTGACACCTTCCCGTTACATTGGCTGACATGTGGAGGTCAGGATTAGGAGCCTCACCTGTCTGACTTTCCTGTATAATCGCTGGCGCTCTCTCGTGTCACAAAGGGCTCCCAGCCGTCTGTCAACACCTTGACAAGCGGCTTGGAAACATCAGCCAGAAATGACATTCCAGAGACGTGTGGGAAGAGGGCTGATCTGGATTGCAGAGCTTCAATGGATCTGTCTTTCAGACTTCTTTCTGGCCAGAGATGACCGTTGATACTAGATACAATTCTCTTTTTCGACCCATCTCACTGCATGATCACGAGTGTTGTCCCCGCACAATGGTGGGGGTCCCCGGTGCTCTCTGAGCCGGGTTGTTTTCAGGCAGACGTTTCGGGACCCAACTGGGTAACATCATCAGTACCAGCAGGAGTGGGATTTGCAGATTGGAGAAAGAGGAGGAGGAGGAGGAGGACTGTAGGTCCTTGGTGCTCTCTGAGCTTGGTTGCTTTCTTGTAGATGTTTAATGACCCAACTAGGTAACATCATCAGTGCTCTAAGTGAGAGAGGTTTGCAGGGAGGAGGAGGAGGATGAAGAGGAGGAGGAGGATGAAGAGGAAGAGGAGGAGGGGGAGGAGGAGGAGGAGAATAGAATAGAATAGAATAGAGTGCAGTGGGGTGGAATACAATACAATACGAGTGGAGTAGAGTGGAATAGAATAGAATTAGAATAGAATAGAATAGAATAGAATAGAATAGAATAGAATAGAATAGAATAGAATAGAATAGAATAGAATAGAATAGAATATTGGAATGTAGAATAGAATAGAATATTGGATTGTAGAATACAATAGAATGGAATGGAATGGAATAGAATAGAATAGAATAGAATAGAATGGAATGGAATGGAATAGAATAGAATAGAATAGAATAGAATAGAATATTAGAATAGAATAGAATATTAGAATAGAATAGAATAGAATAGAATATTAGAATAGAATAGAATAGAATAGAATATTAGAATAGAATAGAATATTAGAATAGAATAGAATAGAATAGAATATTAGAATAGAATAGAATAGAATAGAATAGAATAGAATATTAGAATAGAATAGAATAGAATAGAATATTAGAATAGAATAGAATAGAATAGAATAGAATAGAATAGAATATTAGAATAGAATAGAATAGAATAGAATAGAATATTAGAATAGAATAGAATAGAATAGAATAGAATAGAATAGAATAGAATAGAATAGAATATTGGAATGTAGAATACAATAGAATGGAATGGAATGGAATAACAGGGATCTTGGACGTCTTGTAGTCCAACCCTATATGGGCTTCAAAAATTCTAGCAAAGTGTTCTCTGTCCGGTTGCTGGGTGGGCGTGGCCATGGTGGGCGTGGCTTAGTTGGCCTCTTGCACCACGGTGGGGGTGGCTCATTTTTTGTCCTCTCAGGGCTCCGGAGTTTTTCCTCGAGCCTCCAGGAGGGTGAAAATGGCCTTCCCAGGCTCTGGAGGCTTCCTTCTCTCCTGAAATCTTCCTTCCCTTCCCTTTTTGTTAAAATAAAATAAAAAACAGGACATTTCTTGCATTTCTGGAGCTGCCTCCTAACCTCCGAAGCCCATAATCGCAGGCCTAGTTATCCTCATATCGATCATCATCATCATCATCATAAATAAAACATTTGCGTTTGCAACTGGTTGGCAAAGCTTTTTTCTTGCAGGCTCCCAGGTATCCATCTGGATTGCACAGATTCTGCCCTATTGGAGGAGAAGGCGCATGGCTTTCAATAAAGGGAGTGCATTTGGGGTCGATGTGCCACAAACCACAACACAGGGAAAGGGTTACTGTAGCCTTGGGTAATCACAGAAGGAGACACCACTGCCTCCTCATAAAGGAGTCATTATCCTAATGCACTCAAACCGTGGAGTTGAGTCAACACATTTCCAGATTAATTGTGGAGTGAGACCGTAAATGCACAAGGTAAACCCATCGACAAACAACTCGGGCGCATACGTGTAGATCTATCGTACATCCCAGTCTTTCTCAACTGTGAAGAGGAGTAGACTTCACGTCCCAGAATTCCCCAGCCAGCACATGCATGGCTGGGGAATTCTGGGAGTTCATGTCTGCTCATCTTAAAGCATGTTGGTCAGGGAATTTTGGGACTTGTAGTCCACACATCTTAAAATATGTTGGCTGGGGAATTCTGGGAGTTGAAGTCCATCTATCTTAAAGCAGGGTAGCTGGGGATTCTGGGAGTTGAAGTCCATCTATCTTAAAGCAGGGTGGCTGGGGAATTCTGGGAGTTGAAGTCTGCCCATCTTAAATCATATTGGCTGCAGAATTCTGGGACATGAAGTTCACTCCACTTAAAGCATGCTTGCTGGGGAATTTAGAGACGTGAAGTCCACCCATCTTAAATCATACTTGCTGGGGGATTCCGGGACATGAAATCCCCTCATCTTAAAGCAGGCTGGCTGGGGAATTTTGTGTGGTTTGGAAAGGATTGTGCAATCCTATTCCTGTCATATTTTTCCTCCACAATTCATATAATGTACAATTTAACTTGCTTAAACCAGTTTGTAGCTTCTGGGGATTTACAGCACTGATAAGGTATCGACTGAGATACAAATACTCTGATGGAGGTAATCAAATACATTCCATCTACTTCTCCTGCTGCAAATGTTTAATTTTAAGGCAGCTCGTGGCCACAATTTCTGTTCCTTCTTGGAACACACAAATCACATTTTCTTTAAAAGAGAAGTAATCTCCAAGTATGTTAAAAAAAACACCACACAACTTCAAATAACTTGCAAATGGTCAGGTTTGTTTAAAAAGGAAAATTAGAGAAATGCTAACGTATAGTCTGGCTTGTTAATTTGGGTATTTTTGTAATGATTTCTTTTTGGTGAGGAAGCTAAGCAAAAAAGAATCTAAGGTTTTTCTACAGCTCTCCTCCATTAAATTTAAATTCTATGTTCATTAAAGCAGAGAACTTGTCTTGTTATACTATTTACACCATTCCATAAAGCACTATGTGTATATGGATGATATACACCTACCAAAGACAAATGCATGTTAAATGTGCTATTAACATTAATTGAGTTGGAAAAAGCCAGTTATTCCTTCTTCTTCTTCTTTTTAAACACTGGAAAGAGTGGAACTGAGTAGGTTTTTTTTTTTTCTGCAGGAGCAGGTTCCACAGGAAGTAGAACTGGGATGGAGGCCAGGAGAGAGGAGAGAAGGAAGGAAGGAAGGAAGGAAGGAAGGAAGGAAGGAAGGAAGGAAGGAAGGAAGGAAGGAAGGAAGGAAGGAAGGAAGGTGGGAAGAAAGGAAGGAAGAAGAGAAAGAAAAAAGGAAAATGTAAGGGAAGAAAAATGGAAGGAAGGAGAGAAGAAAGGAAGAATGAGGGAGGGAAGGAAGGAAAGGAAGGAAGAAGGAAGGAAGGAAGGAAGGAAGATGGAATGGACAGGAAGATGGAAGGAAGGAAGGAGGGATGGGAGGGAGGAAGGGAGGGAGGAAGGAAGGAAGGAATTTTGATAATCTAGGCACTCAAGTGTAGATAGACAAGTGTAATTTTGCTGGCTGGGGAATTCTAGCAATTGGAAGTCTACCCATCTTCAGGTCACCAAGGTTGAGAAATACTAAATTGTCAGGGTTGTTTTCTATCATGCCATGGTGGACAGTGAATTCTATCATGGACAAACGGATAGATTTCTATTTCTATTTCTATTTCTATTTCTATTTCTATTTCTATTCTATTCTATTCTATTCTATTCTATTCTATTCTATTCTATTCTATTCTATTCTATTCTATTCTATTCTATTCCATTCTATTCCATTCCATTCCATTCCATTGCACTGCATGGCACTGCATTGCACTGTATAGTATAATATAGAATAGGAATACAGAATAGAATAGAATAGAATATATGGAAGGGAATAGAATAGAATAGAATAGAATAGAATAGAATAGAATAGAATAGAATAGAATATATGGAAGGGAATGGAATGGAATGGAATGGAATGGAATGGAATAGAATAGAATAGAATAGAATAGAATAGAATAGAATAGAATAGAATAGAATAGAATAGAATAGAATAGAATAGAATAGAATAGAATAGAATATATGGAAGGGAATGGAATGGAATGGAATAGAATAGAATAGAATAGAATAGAATAGAATAGAATAGAATAGAATAGAATAGAATACTTTATTTAGCCAAGTGTGATTGGACACACAAGGAATTTGTCTTTGTTGCAGAAGCTCTCAAGTGTACATACAAGTGATCAAGTATTAAGCAAACCAAACTTATTAATCCAATTTAGATGTTCCCACAAACAACCAGAGTTCGTTTAACGTCATGCATGGTTTTGTTTCGATAAAATTTAACCCTTGGAGGGTAATTACTGCTCAACCAACTCCTTGTTCCGGTCCCCACAGTGCATTAATTAATTCATTAATTCGTTAAATTTGCTTGCCACCCATCCCACAATGAGGTGACTCTGGGTGGCTTAATGCATCTTAATTCCAGACGTGAATACGCAGACGCCGTACGGGGCCTTAGGTGATTGTGTTGTGGGAACTGGCCTTTGACCCCTTCCCACGTCATTCCCCCGTTTCTCTCTTCCCACTCATCCCCAGGCATTTTGGCCAGCGTGTCAGCGATGATCTGAAGGTAGGAGAAAATATTTTCAACGTTTTAAAAAAGGCAAGACACAAACTATAAAGACATAATAGCTGGCACGGTCAGACTAAAGGGAGCGATGTAAGTGATGATGAAAGGAGGCATATTTGCACAGTTCTTAAATCTCAAAACTGAACTGTTATTCTAAATTGGATCGACCATCTGTATTGAATTGACAAACTTGTTGTCACTTGTGTCTTTCTTTCTTTCTTTCTTTCTTTCTTTCTTTCTTTCTTTCTTTCTTTCCTTCTTTCTTTCTTTCTTTCTTTCTTTCTTTCTTTCTTTCTTTCTTTCTTTCTTTCTTCTTCTCTCTCTCTCTCTCTCTCTCTCTCTCTCTCTCTTTCTTCCTTTGTTTTTTTCAAAGTGGATTATTCGTTCCAATCAGACCAAGGCTAATTCATACATCCCTAATATTTTCCCACCAATGGTTGGTGAGGGGTGAGCAATCCATAATCCCTCCAAGATGAAATCAGCAATGCATGTGTATTCTCCAAAATTGCAACAGTTCAACACCTATTTTCCTTAAATCCCATTTTGGAATCTGTCAGAGAGATCTACTGGGTGGGTCAAAAGGGTTCCAGATGTTCACCCTCTCTGTGTGATTCAAGTCCATCATCTCAAGTTGTTTTTTTTTAAACTCTCTCTGTAGACACCCTAAAATCTGGGCTGCCTGCTAGCAAATTCCAGCTCTGACATGGAAGATAATACAACAAGCAACACAACACAGATTCAACAAACTAGCATCATACAAAATATCTGAAAGATTAGTGAAAGAACAAAACTGGTCCATCTACATATCTGGTGGCCCTTTCCCCCAGATATTCCAAGCCACAAATCGGTTAAGCCCTCTAAACCATCTTTATCACCCCACAGACAAACTATCATCTTCTTTTAATGACCCTATGACCCCTTACAGGGTGGAGTCAGTGCAATTGAATAAAGCTAGCAGAGTGTTTACTGGCCGGATGCCCTTCCTGTCACCATACAGAGTCTTGTTCAGCAGATACATTCTCTTTTCTCTTTCAACATCAAACGATTACAAGGTCTTCGGTGGCTCGTCTTAGGTAAAATCAAACCTTGCTTTCATTCCCCCTTAAGCCATTAAAAGAAAGAACAAGGACTGAACAAACTCACATGATGGCCAACCGCTCAGCCTTAGAAACACCGGAGAACAAATCAACATGACAATCATTAAACTTTTGCTAAGTCAACACCAAAGTTGTGTCCTCCTTAACAAGACCCCTTGGTGCTTCCTAAGCAATCACCAGTCCCTTTTTAAAAAATCAAATTATAATTGAATATGAGCCATGCCAACGCAACATGAAGGCGATTTCATGAAGGGCTGTCTCGAGAATTGGGTGTGGGGGCTGATTGTGTTACTAATGGATCTCCACACGGCAGAGAAGAACCCACAAACCACAATGACACCAACATGCCAGAGGCTATAGTATAAAGGAAAAATCCAGCTACCTCCTCGGCTTTCGCTGTCTGCTGGTTTCACCTGGATCGGCCTGTTCATCTGTGAAGAGAGAGAAGAAAGAAAAAAAGCACCATTTAGAAGGGATTTTACAGAATACAGAATTATGAAATTGGAAGGGAGCTTGGAGGTCTTCTAGTTTAACCCCCTGCTCAAGGAGAAAATTCGATACTATTTCAGATAGGTGGCTGCCCAATCTCTTCTTAAAAACCTCCAGTGATGGAGTGCCCAAAACATCTGGAGTCGAGCTGTTCCACTAATTAATGAACCGAATAACAGAGTTGGAAAGTAACTTGGAAGTTACTTTCCAGTTACTTCTAGTCCAACCCCCTACTCAAGCAGGAGGCCCTATACCAACTCAGACAAGTAGTTGCTCAATCTCTTCTTCAAAACCACCATTGATGGAGTGACAGATGGATTTCTAGAGCTATCTTTTTTATCTATGAATTTGGAATGAATCTGAATGAATTTCTAAACATGCAATTTCCATAACTATCATTAGAAAGCATGGCCATTTCCCCCCTCCCAAATGTTCTCTCTAGCTTACAGATTGAGAGTTTCTTGGTGGCCTTCCATCATGAAGAACCAAACCTACTTCGTTTCTGAGCAGAGATATGATTGGGTAGATGTTGCTGGAGATTTTTCCTTAGCTAAGTCCATACAAGGAGACATATCCAAACCTTCAGAAAATTGAAACTGGGCAGCTATATAAAGTAATAAATGAACAAATACAGAACTTTTCATGACGAAAAACAACCATCCTAATGATTTGGGATGCAAATATTGCTGATTGCATTCCAAATCTTTGGAACTTAGTTGTGTTTCATCATGAAAGTTTCTATATATTAAAATGAAATTTCATTGCATATTGCTCTCAAAGAGTCACCACCACCAATATATACTACATAAACATGACAAAAATCAATAAATAAATTATAAAACATGCATAGATCCACATATATTCTATGATAGATAGATAGATAGATAGATAGATAGATAGATAGATAGATAGATAGATAGATAGACTCGTCACTTTGAAGGTACACTAATTGACATACATTAATGTAAAATTATGTTGCATATAGCTCTCAAACCTCTAATATAAACATAAACCTGACAAGATAAATAAATAAATACATAAATATGCATATACCCACATAGATTTTACGTCATAGGGAAACAACACACTCTAGTTCTGATGTATACATGTACCTGGTGAGAAAAATGAATCTTGCGAGTTTACCAGACGGATGGCGTAAGGAATAAAGCTTGTACAGCATCTGGTAGTCATGCTAGAAATACTTTGAAACCTCCTCCCAGAGGGGAGCAACAGGAACAGACCATAAAACGGGTGTGTTGGGTCTCTAACAATGTTTCGGGCTCTAAGCACACAGCGCTTATAAGCAGCATCCTGAATAATGGGAAGTGAGCTTCCTATACTCTTCTCCACTGTCCTCACCACTCTCTATAGGGACTTTCTATCTGAGATACTGCAGCCACCAAATCAAACAGGGTTGCAGTTCGTTAAAATGCTCTTAATTATACCTCTGTAAAAAGTGGCCAGGACAGAAGGAGAAAGAAGTGCTCTACTCATCCGATGCAGGAAATGCAGATGCTGGTTTGCATGCTCCACTAAGGATGACTTGTGGAGAGACCAGTTCAGATTGTTAGTTATCTGCCCCACCGCCCAATACTTAATACTGTTGACCACCTCTAAAGTTGCATCCTTGATATTGAGTGGAGTATGACTATGCCGGCTCTTTCTAAAATCCACAATGATCTCCTTTGTTTCATTAAGTCTCCTGATTTGTAAAATGATATTTTTATTTATTTTTTTATTATTTATTTATTAAGAACATTTCGATGGCTGCCCAACTCACTCATGCTGGCTGACTGAGCATGAATATTGTAATAAACCTCACCCTACTTTCCTTCAAACCAAACTGTGTACAGGTAATGCCCAACTTACAATTGCTCATTTAGGACAGCGGTTGCCAACTGGTGGGCTGCGAGAAAATTTTGGTGGGCTGCAGAGAAATCACACCCCCAGAGCACCCCCCAAAGCAATTAATCCAGGCTGCGCAGAAACAGAAGCCTGCTCAGCCAATATGGCCCGCGGGAACCCTCCCCACCCACTCACTCCTTACCCAGTAAACTTGTCTGCTAAGTTGCTATTTTTCCTTTTTCCAGCCATCATC
Source organism: Notechis scutatus (assembly GCF_049901735.1). Taxonomy (NCBI): domain Eukaryota; kingdom Metazoa; phylum Chordata; class Lepidosauria; order Squamata; family Elapidae; genus Notechis; species Notechis scutatus. The sequence continues at coordinate 264,574,546 of NC_142010.1, read as the reverse complement.
TGTTTTGCTGTGCCAGGAGATTTAGATTAGCTAGGAAGCAGGAAATGATTGGATTTCTTGCTTTCTAGCTAAGCACAGTTGAACCTCCCTTAGGACTGAAGGTTTGCTTGCAAGCAAATTCAGTGCACACACACAGCAAGCAAATTTGAGAGACTGAGCTAGCCGATGGCAGATTGATAGATTGATAGAATCATTGATAGAATGATTCTGTGAGCAACTCAATCTGCCTGCTTTGCCTGATTTTGGATAAAAGTTGCTCTTTTTATAAAAAAAATTCAATATTTACATACATGGTGTGTTGTGAGTTAATTTTGTGAGTTTGCTTGCAAGCAAATTTTATGTGACAGACTGAGCTAGCCAATGGCAGATAGATAGATCTCTGAATGAATCTGTGATTCTGTGAGCAACTCAATCTGCCTGCCTGCTTTGCCTAATTTTGGGTAAAAATTGCTTTTTTAAAATAAAAAAATTCAATATTTATATAAATATTTATAATATTTACATACAAGCCATGCCCAGCCAGTCACATGACCACCAAGCCACACCCACAAATTAGGCCATGCCCACAGAACCAGTTAGTGGTCCCTGGGATCTAAAATTATGAGTTTGGTGGTCCCTGAGGTCCAAAAGGTTGGCGACCCCCTGATTTAGGGATAGTTCAAAGCAGGTGTGGGATTCTACCAGTTTGGACTGGCTTGAGTGAACTGGATGTTAAATTTACATCTGGTTTGCTGAACTGGTAGTTGAACTGACTGGCTGGCTCCGCCCTGCCTCTCCCCTCCCAGGAGTCTCTTTGCGGCCTGTTTTGGATGCAGATAAGTTCAGGATCTGCGCAGAGGCTCTGAGAGGGCAAAAAACGGGCCTTCCAAAAGTCTGGAAACGGGCTTGTTTCCGGCTTCTGGAGGGACTCCGGACCCCAGGGAAGGCTGTTTTCAACCTCCCAGAGGCCCAAGGGAAGCCTCCGGACTCTGGGGAAGGCAAAAAATGGCCCTCCCGAAAGTTCCAGTAGGCCACGCCCACCCAGCAACTGGGCAGCGAACTGGTTGCTGGGATTTTTGAATCCCACCCCTGGTTCAAAGTTACAACAACACTGAAAAAAGAGAGACCGATGACCACGCTTCGCACTTCAGACCGTTGCAGCATTCCCCGTGGTCATGTGATCAAAATTCGGACGCTTGTCTTTGGCCTGTATTTATGACCGTTGAAGCAGCATCCTGGAGTCTCATTGGTTATCTTTTGTGATCTGACAAGCAAAGTCCAGTGGGGAAGCCAGATTCACTTAACAACTGTGTGACTAACTTAACAACCGCAGTGATCGACGCTTGCTGTGATTTACTTCACAATGGTGGCAAGCACGTTTCCCCTCTTGTGACGCAGAGAGGGAGAGATGGTGTGAACGGCTGGACTCTCCATCACGTTAACCTACAAAGCCTACCGCTTTGATCGCTTCCAAGTGCTAAATATGTTTGTGGAGCAATTAGAATAAATCTCCATGGCGGTTATGAAATGCTTTGCAAGACGCACCGCCAATAAAGGGTAATAATAAAGAAAGGAGAAAAGGAATGGTCTCCGGCGGACACACGTGAGAATTTGGGAGAAAGCACTGGAAGGAGTGGGGGGGGGGGAGAAGGGGAGAAGTCGTTTCTGGTGCCTGAATATGTGAGCAGGCAGCTGTCAATCGGAATAAAGATGGAAGGGACCTTGGAGGTCTTCCAATCTAACCCCCTGGTCAAACAGACCTTATACCATTCTGAACAAGTCTGTTCTTAAAAGCCTCCAGTGATGGAACACCCACAATTTCTGGAGGGAAACTTCCATTCCACTGTTTAATAGTCCTCACTGTTAGGAAGTTTCTCCTTAATTCCAGAGAGAATTGTTCCTCTCCTTGATAAGTTTCTCTTCTGGATTACTTCCATCCTAGTCTGTCCCTTTATGGAATCACCTGGGTTAGCCCCATCGGAGGGAGTAGCAATGACTCAGAGCAATGATTCCCAACCTTTACTGCTTGGTGGTCCAACATGAGGTGATGGTGGTCGAAGAGGGAACTAGTCCACCATTTGCACAAGTTGAACTGCATGTGCGCTGGCCAACCGTTTGTAGGACCTGGTTTTGAATGGGCCATGGACTGGTAGTGGGTTGCAGACCGTCGATTGGGACCCATGACTTAGAAGAGAGAGAAAGCTGGATGCTACAGACAGTCCTGGAGAACTTGCTATCCCCTCAACATCTACCAAAGCTTTAATTGCTGGTCTTGGCTGCTTTGGTACCTGGATCTCATCATTTATTTATCTTTTATTTATTTATTTGATTTGCCAATTGTTTACAAGATAATAAGTATAAGTGTATACATAGTTGTGAATACATGAAATGGGTACATATAAGAAAAATAAAAGAAGAATAAGAGAAACAATAGGACAGGGACGGTAGGCACGTTGGTGCGCTTATGCACGCCCCCTACAGACCTCTTAGGAAAGGGGTGAGGTCAATAGTAGACAGTCTAAGGTAGACAATAGTAGACAGTCTACCTGAAGTACAGGTAGTCCTCAAGTTACAACAGTTCTTTCAACTATTCAAAGCTACAGCAGCACTGAAAAAAGTAACCTATGACACTTATTTTTCACACTTATGACCATTGTAGCACCCCCATGGTCACGTGATCAAATTTTGGATGCTTGGCAACTGACTCACATTTATGATGGTTGCAGTGACCTAAGGTCACATGATCTCCTTTTGCAGTCTTCAGACAAGGAAAGTCAAGTGAGAAGACCATGGGCCGATAGAATTCGCTGGAGTTGACTCTCTTGTGGCAACACCACAACTCCAAACTGATGACACACATAACCCCTCCTTCCAGATTCAGCCTGATCTTCTCCTACAGTAAGGTGTGGAATCTTTGTTTGTTGTTAGTTGCAAAGTCATGTCCAACCCATCACGACCACATGGACAATGTTCCTCCAGACCTTCCTGTCCTCTACCATCTTCTCGAGTCCATTGAAGCTCACGCCGACTGCTTCAGTGACTCCATCCAGCCACTTCCTTCTTTGCCGTCCCCTTCTTCTTTTTTTGCCCTTAACAGTTCTCAGCATTAGTTTCTTCTCCAGTGAGCCCTTCCTTCCTTCTCATTAGGTGGCCAAAGTATTTGAGTTTCATCTTCAGGATCTGGCCTTCTAAAGAGCAGTCAGGGTTGATCTCCTCTAGAACTGACCAGTTTGATCACCTTGTTGTCTCAGAGACTTGCAGAAGTCTTCTCCAGCACCAGAGTTCAAAGGCCTCCATTCTTTGGTGCTCAGCTTTTCTTCTGTTTATTGTACAAAAGAAGGATATGCAGAGGGTAATTCCATGTATCCCATGGTTTCTGCACTTCACAATGGTTTCCTAGCACAAAGACACAGATGCATGTACCTCCTCAATATGGCAAAGTAAAGTCAGCTTGACAGAAGAGACACCAATTATAGGGAGAAATGCGGAAAGGGAAATAAGAAGTTTATTTTTTCTGCAGATGGAATATTCCCCCCACCCATTCCGCTACTCCAGTGGAGGAAAGCAAAAAGTAGAAAGAAAGAAAGAAGGTGTGGAACAATAGAGAATCTCATTCAAAGTTGGCCCAAGGTGCTTTGCAGCGGAATTAAAATTTTGTACGCCCACTCCGGTCTTTTCATTTCTGCAATGTCTTGATTGCAACCTTTGAAACTTTAAGTCTGAAGTTTCTTTACAGGTTTGGCACACTTTTATATATATATATTACCCTGGAAAGGCAAAAAGTGTATTTCTCAGCAATTTAAATACTTTCAAATCCGCATTAAAATGAGTGCTTTGAGGAGGGAATCAAAGTACACAGGAAATTATTTTGAAATGGGAAGACACCATTTGAAAGAAAATATGCATTTTAAACAGGCTTACATCGCATTGCATTTCACAGGATGTTTCTAAAGGTTTGGTTTTTTAATGAGAGAAGCTGGCTGGATTTATTATTACACAGGAACAGGGGTGGGATTCTACCAATTCGCCCCTATTCGCTAGAACTGGTTGTTAACATTCTAAGCAGTTCGGAGAACTGGTTGTTAGAAGAAATTACTGGCCTAATCCTGTAAGGAAGGCAGGAAGGAAACATTCTGGTGTTGCTGACAGAAACTGTCTCTCCATTAACCCTTATTACATTCTTGGCAGGACTAGACTTCCTGTCTCAGAAACTTCTCTGGAGTTATTTTTCCCTCCTTTGCTGGTACTTTGCTTGTGTGGAGTGACCATTCAAAGTTAGAATGGCACTGAAAAAAGTGACTTATGACCATTTTTCACGCTTATGACAGTTGTAGCATCCCCACAGTCACGAGAGGCCAGGCGAGGAGATGTGTGCCTCGATGTGAGTGATATTGAGTTGGCCACGCCCAGTCAATAACATGACCACCAAGCCATGTCCACCCAGTCACATGACCACCAAGCCATGCCCACCACCTAAGCCACACCCACAGAACTAGTTGTTAAAAAATTTGAATCCCACCCCTGCACGGGAACACCTGCAACAGACTGAGTTCACGCATCACGTTGGAACAATTCCCTTAACTATGGTTTGTGAAATGAACCACAGCTGGTTGGATTCGCACAACAGACTAGCCAAGGGGCACATAACTTTTTTTTACACTTGTCCCTACTGGTTTTCCACTGAAGACATTTCGCTTCTTATCCAAGGAGCTTCTTCAGCTCTGATTGGATGGTAGGGAAGGGAAGGATTTATATTCCTTGCAGACCGCTGGTCATTTGCATCCTTTTAGTGAGTCAGTGACCCTGAGGATACAGACTAACCTCCAAGTGGCCTCAAGGACTCTCTAAAAAGGATGAAAATGACCAGCTGTCTGCAAGGAATATAAATCCTTCTGTCTCCACCATCCAGTCAGAGCTGAGGAAGTGACATGTCTTCAAAGAAAAACCAGTTGCCTCTTGAAAAAAAAAAGCATATTTGGGACAACCATGACCTGGATGACTTGAGAATCTCCATAAATATTTTCTACCCTTGGTTTTTAACAGTGCTACGGACAGTTTAAACCTGTGGGTGGTGCCAGACAAGAAATATAGTTAGTCATCAACTTACAGCTGTTAATTTAGTGACCGATCGAAGTTACAATGGCACTGAAAAAAGTAACAGGACTGTTTTTCACACAACCGTTACAACATCCTCATGATCAAAATTCAGACACTTGGCAACTGGCATGTACTTACGACAGTTGCAGAGTCCTGAGATCTTATGATCACTTTTTTTTTGCAACCTTCTGACAAGCAAAATCTACGTGGAAGGCAAATTAACTTAACAACTGTACTGCTAACTTAACAGCTGCAGGGATTCACTTAGCAACGGAGGCAATAAAGGTTCATAAAATGGAGCAAAAGTTACTCAACAACTGTCAAAAAACCAATCAATCGTGAAGGAAATAAACTCTGACTGTTTTTGGGAAGGACAGATACAAAATGTGATGACCCAGGGTGGGATGCAAAACAAACACAGTCACAGAAAACAGGTGAAGCCCCTTTTATTCCTTCACTTTGCTTCCAAGCTCCGAATATCTTTGACGGAAGACAAAAAAGTCCCACACAAACAGCTACAAGAAGGAGGAAAATAGCAACACAAACCAGGCAAGATAAGGGCTGGAGGACGTCCACAGATAACAGAACACGCACTGGGAAGGACGCCAAACTCAAGAGAGGAAACATAAACTAGAGATATTTTCATGCTTTGTTTCCAGTGTTCTAGTATTCACCTGTACACATGTCTTATTCAGTTGTCACAGCTGCAGCCCATGAAGAGGATCAAGGCCCTCTCCTCCCAAATAGACCACGTCTTTCCCTTATCCTCTCCTCCCTGCATGCCCTAGGATGGAGCCTGGGTCCTCCTCCGACTGCTCAGCCGGCCTCTGCCCTTCCCCAGCCTCCTCCAAAACCTCCAGAGCCACACTTCCACTCCTGGTCAGCTGTTCCTCCTCTCCCTCAGAGTCAGTCTCCATCAGGGGCATGACACAGAAGCTGAACTCAAAGACTTTGGCCACCCAGTGAGAAGACAGGATTCCTTGGAGAAGACCCCGATGTTGGGATAAATGGAAGACAAAAGGAGGAGGAGACCCCAGAAGATGAGATAATTAGATACGGTGATGGACACCATGAACATGAGTTTGGGCAAACTTTGGGAGACAATGGAGAACAGGTGGACCTGGTGTGTTGTGGTCCATGAGATCACGAAGAGTTAGACAAGACTTAGCAACTGAACAACAACAACAAAACAAACTGATGGATCGCTTTAATCCGGAATGCACTGTGAAACACAGCTACATGTTGGCCTAGGAGGTTCCCCCTGCCGCCTTCTGCCCAGGCCCTCCACAAGCTTGGAACACAGACACGACATCGTTTTTCATGTCCAATTAAAACCGCCGTGGAGCCACCGTTCAAAGACGGTGCAAGGAATTCCTGTCAGAAAAGGTTTGAGCTGCAAGAAACGATGAATCACGGCAGAAGCCTTTTTTTTCTCTCTCTTCCTTTTCCAATTCTCCACAGAGTGAAATGTCAGAGCCCGTTGCTCTCTGTTTCTGAACCCCCATCAGCTACAGGCCAGCAAAGGGATGAGACAAGGGAGAGAGGCTTCGCGGAATTGTGATTTGGTGGTTGGGAACTATTTTTTCTCTTTCTCTTCATTTTCCTCTTTCTCTTTTTCTTTCCTTTCTCTTTCTTTCTTTCTCTTTCTCTCTTGTTCTCCTCTTTCGCTTCCTTCCTTCCTTCAATTTTAGCTCCCTCCCTCTCTCATCTTCCTTCCTTCCTCCCTCCTCTCTTCCCTCCCATCTTCCTTCCTTCCATTTTACCTTCCTCCACCTCTCATGTTCCTTCCTTTCTTTCTTCCTCCCTCCCACCCTTCCTTCTTTCCCTCCCTTTTCTGCACCCTCCCTCTCTCATCTTCTTTCCTTCCTTCCTTCCTTCCTTCCTTCCTTCCTTCCTTCTTCCTTCCTTCCTTCCTTCCTCCCCTCCTCCTCCTCCTCCTCCTCCTCCTCCTCCTCCTCCTCCTCCTCCTCCTCCTCCTCCTCCTCCTCCTCCTCCTCCTCCTCCTCCTCTTCTTCTTCTTCTTCTTCTTCTTCTTCTTCTTCTTCTTCTTCTTCTTCTTCTTCTTCTTCTTC
>NC_142010.1:264444898-264564898 GCF_049901735.1 Notechis scutatus | reverse complement strand
GGACACAGATGATAAATAGATAGATAGATAGATAGATAGATAGATAGATAGATAGGGCAAGATAGATAGATAGATAGATAGATAGATAGATAGATAGATAGATAGATAGATGAAAGATGAAAGAGAGAGAGATGATAGATTGGTAGGTAAGTAAGTAGGTCGGCAGGTAAATAGATAGACAGACAGATACAGGTAGATAAATAGATAGAGGCAGGCAGGAAGATAGACAGGCAGAAAATAGAAATAATAAAAAAGTTCTAAGAGATGGGAAATATTCAAGGAGAGAAATTTTTATCTAAAGTCAAAATTAACTGAATATTTAACTTAAGGGGCCAGACCAAAGAGGCCTATGTTAACTTGACATTAAGAAAAATGCATAACCATGAAGACTGCATTTCTCTTGGGAATTCGGGGTGTGTGTGTGTGAATTGGGGTTCCAGCAAATTCTTCCTGTTGTAAAGCTGCAACGGACTACTGCTGCTGATCATACGGGAAAGCTCTCCTCTTCCCTGAAGACCTTAGTTAATGCTTTTGTTTGTTGATTTAGAAAAGCATCTGTTAAAATAAAATAAGCTTCAATTAGGGAACAGTTTGCGCCATCACGGAGATGGTTTCTAAATGTGGTAAGAATGAGTGGGGGGGAGAAAATGTGTGGGAAGCAATGCATTCACACTGAGCAGGAAGGGAGGCAACAGTGCACAGTGTCCACTTAGGTTTTCAATATAGTTACAGACACATTTTATACACACAATCGTATATATTTGGGTTTTGGAGGAGGAGGGGGAAGAGGAGGGGAAAAGCAGGAGGAGGAAGAAGAGGAGGAGAAGGAGAAGGAGAAAGAGTAGGAGGAGGAGGGGAAGGAGGGGGAGGGGGGAAGAGGAGGAGGAAAAGGAAAACTGGCGGTCCTTGGGGCTTTGTTTTGTTGTGAGCTTGGTGTTTTTTTTTTTTGCAGGTTTCATGACCTAACTAGGTTACAATCCATAGCCACCGGTCCCATATATGTAACTCTAGGCAGCTTGTAATAAAATAGATAAATTAGAGAATATAAAATAAAATACACCGCAACAGCTATCAATGCAACCAGGAGAAAGTGTCCATCCCATGGTCCAGGCTGAGGCAGAAAACCAACTTTTTTCACAGAAGGGAAATGAATAAGATTTTTCCGTCTAAGCTTTTCGTGGACCCTTGAAATCCAACCGTCCTTCCCTCTTTCCTTCCTTCATTTTCCTCTCCTCCATTCCTCCATCCATCCATCCATCCATCCATCTACTCTTCTATCCTTCCAACATTGCTTGCATTCCCCTTCCTTCCTTTCTTCCTCCTCCTCCTTCCTTCCTTTCTCCCTTCTACTCATGTATCCATCTATTCATTCATCTATCCATCCATCCCTGCCTCCCTTCTACCCATTTACCCATCTATTCATCCATCCATCCCCTCCCTCCCTTCCTTCCTTCCTTCCTTCCTTCCTTCCTTCCTTCCTTCCTTCCTTCCTTCCTTCCTTCCTTCCTTCCTTCCTTCCTTCCTTCCTCCATCCTCAAGCAAGACATTCCATTAATTTCTTCATCATCTGAACTTAAGCCTGAGACATACCCTTTAAATATTCATTCAGCTATGAAAACTGGGCATTAAAATTTTAATTATGTCAAACTCTTTTGAACTGAGCTCCCCGGGGACTATTACAATATAATTAGAATAAATACGATGATTGATTTGGCAGAAAGGTTCACCTGGCCATGTCAACTAATGGTCAGCCTTCTCTGCCAAGTGCAAAGTTATTTACTTCGAACCTACTTCAGGTTTATAGCTGGTCTTCCATTTGAGCCACTTGCATCTTCCTGGATGTGTGGGTGCTCTCTAATATGACCAAGGCTGTTGAATCCTCCTCATTGGAAGCAGAAGAGACAATTCCCTGACATTGTGCTTCCTCCTCCCTTTCAGTGGCATTTAATTAAGCAGGGTGTGCTGATTAAAGGCACCCAAACTTCAGCCGTAAAGTTCTCACCAGCTTCGGAGATTAACCTTTTTACAGAGTCTTTCGGAATTCAGAAGGGTGAACTTTCAATCAAAGGAGCTCCAGAAATAACTCCAGGGGTGGCCATGCAGCTATTTCAGCCAAGGGTAAGGGTGGGACTGGCAAAAGAGAGAGGGAGACTTGTACTACTAAATTTTCAGAAAAAGAATAATGGAATAACAGAATAACAGAATGACCGAATAACCGAATAACAAGAGAATAATAGAATGACCGAATAACAAGAGAATAATAGAATGACCGAATAACAAGAGAATAATAGAATGACCGAATAACAAGAGAATAATAGAATGACAGAATAACAAGAGAATAATTGACTAACCAAATAACAAGAGAATGACAGAATGACAGAATAATAACAGAATAATAGAATGACAGAATGTCAGAATAACAACAGAATAACACAAAAAGAAAGACAGAATGACAGAGTAACTAACAGAATAACAGAATGACAGAATAACAACCAAATACTAGAATTACAGAATAATAACAGAATAATAGAATGGCAGAATGACAGAATAACCAAATAACAAAGTTGAAATGGGCCTTAGAGATCTTCTAATCCAACCCCCTTTTCAATTCAAATGGTTGGCCAATCTCTTCTTTAAAAAACTCCAGTACCCACAGCTTCTGGTGGCAAGTCATCTACCGATTAATTGTTCAAACAGGAATTTTCTCCTTAGTTCTAGGTTGCTTATCTCCTTGCTTATTTCCATCCATTGCTCCTTGATGTGCCTTCATGTACTTTGGGTAATTTTTACAGGAGCCAAATGCAAGAATCAATAATTTGGTTCAATTAGATTGATTGATTGATTCATTCATTCATTCATTCATTCATTCATTCTCTCAATTATCTTGCCCTACTTTTCTTGGATGTAAAAGGAGAGGAAAGGAGGAATACTTTTAATCTTACAAGATTCTCTTAATGTAATCTAACAATAAGGACACAGCTAATACTCTTGGTTATGTTTCTTATCCAGACTACTAATAAAAGAGAATATATTTATAGTTCAGGGTTGAACAGTGGGGTCCTTGGTACTCTCTGAGCTTGGTTGTTTTCTTGCAAACATTTCATGACCTAACTAGGAAATATCATCAGTGCAAGGAAGAAGTGGGATTTGCTTCCTGTATATACACAGTAGCCTGTTATTGTATATAAACAGAGAGCAAATCTCACTCCCTTCTAGCACTGATGATGTTACCTAGTTGGGTCATGAAACATCTGCCACAAAACAACCAAGCTCAAAGGTCCCCTTATCTGGATTACCTTCCAGGGTGTTCTGACCCAGGGTTTGTCAAATGTAATGCAACACAAACTTGTTTTGAAAAGCAAAACCTATTTTATTGCAACACTGGGAATTACTTTCATTTCCAGCCAGAACTAATCTTAAACAGTTCCCCGAGATAAGCAGATGCCTTTCAGTGCTGTGGAATGCTGCCAAAAACAGAAGTATCCAAATTAATTATAACAGAAACCAACTGAAGTACCAGAAAAAAACAACCAGAGTTCACAGAACTTCAAGGAAGACTCTGAATCTATTGAACTACTTGCTTCCTGCAAAGGTTTCATCACCTTTGCCTGTCCTTTATACCTTATGGGAGGGGCAATCACCTCCCAGCCTTACTCCCGAGTCACCACTTTTGTTTCAGCTGCTCTCGCCTTCTAGCAGCTCTGTGCGCACGCACACTGGGAACAGGCTCCCCTTGTTCCTCTGCCTTACTGCTGCCAGACTCCGGAGGCTCTGAAGGCAGCACCCCATTCCCAGATGGTCCTGGCCCCATCTCTGCATTGGATGCAGGAACCTCATCCGAGTCCTCTCCAGATTCCCTTACTGGTCCCCGTTCTTCCTCACTGTCTGACTCCACTGCTCTCTGTACTGGCTGCCAATGAACCACAACCCAGGGATAATAAGCTGTGATTCCCAAGGTAACCAGATATGCCCATTTGGGAGAATGGATTCAGACTTACAACTGCATGATTCACTTAACAACTGCATGATTCACACTTACAGCAGCATGATTCTTTTAACGGCCAAAGTAAAAAGAGTCATAAGGCCCAGTCATGTAGGTGCCTTGACTTGAAACCATCAAGCCTGAATGACCCAATTTCCAGTCCCAATGAAGAATGGATTCAGACTTACAACTGTGTGATGTGCTTAATGACCGTGTGATTCAGACTTCCAGCAGTATGATTCACTTAATAACCAACGTAAAAACAGTTGTAAAGTCGGGCCCAGTCATGTAGGTTGTCACTTGCCTGACAACCATCATGCCTCAACGACCAAAATTCTAGCCCCAAGGCCAACGAATTCAGGTTTACAACAGCTCGATTCACTTAATGACTGTGTGATTCAGACTTATGGCAGCCTGGTTCTTTTAATGACCGCTGTAATGTCAGGTCCAATCACTTAGGTGCCTTGACTTACAACCATCATGCCTCAATGACCAAAATTCCAGGTGGTCATATCTCGAGGACTAGCTGGCAACATCGCACCTGAAGACTTGTCTTGCTCCTATGGCTTTACTCTCTCCTTGTTGTTGCTGCACCATTGTGAAAGTACAAGGATGATCTGAGTCTCTTCTTTTTTTTCCACACCTTTCTAACAATAGTTATTTGCTCCCAAAAGGTTCAGTGGTTCTTTTTCTTCCCCAAGGGACCAAGCCTGTGATTGTAGACAAAGGGTTGCTAATGGTTACTCTAATTTGATAGGGAGGGATAAATGTGGCATGAAGCTTTGCAAGTCTGCATGCCCTGAGCTTCCTTCTCCCTCATCCCACCCATCCTCCTCATTTTAACTGATATACCATTAATTGTTGACTTTTTTTTTGAGTATTTGTTCATTAGTTCCCATACGTATTTATGAAAGATGCATTCATCACAGCTCTGACAAACCAGGAAGAAACAAACCAACAAACCAACATTAATGTGGATGGAAGAGAACCATTGGGAGCCAGTTCTGGAAACAGGTGGGCCCAGTAAAACAGAGCAATAGAGTTGGAAGGGACCTTAGAGATCTTCTACTCCATCCTTCCGCTCAAGCAGGAAACCTTATACCATTTCAGACAAATGATTGTCCAATGTCTTCTGAAAATCCTCCAGCATTGGAGCACCCACAACTTCTGGAGGAAAGGTGTTCTGCCGATTAACTGTTCTGACTGTCAGGACATTTCTCCTTAGTTTTAGGAGAAATATCAGATCTTTGGTTCTCAAGCTTCAACATCTCAAAAAAGATGTTGAGACTCTAGAAAGAGTGCAGAGAAGAGCAACAAAGATGATTAGGGGGCTGGAGGCTAAAACATATGAAGAACGGTTGCAGGAACTGGGTATGTCTTGTCTAATGAAAAGGAGACATGATAGCAGTCTTCCAATATCTCAGGGGCTGCCCCAAAGAAGAGGGGGTCAAGCTATTTAGCATACCGGTAAAAGAAATGGTGTGCTTAAGATAAAAATGCCTACTGAGACACAACACACAGAGAGAAAATTTAATCAGTGGAACAACTTGCCACCAGAAGTTGTGGGTGCTCCAAGACTGGAAGTCTTCAAAAAGATATTGATAACCATTTGTCTGAAGTGGTGTAGGGTTTCCTACCTAGGCAGGAGGTTGGACTAGAAGACCTCCAAGGTCCCTTCCAACTCTGCTATTCTATTCTATTCTATTCTATTCTATTCTATTCTATTCTATTCTATTCCATTCCATTCCATTCCTAATTCATGTTCTATCCGATCCCATTCTATCCATTCTTTATTCCATCCCATCCTATTCTATTCCATTCCATTCCATTCTATTCCATTCCATTCCATTCCATTCCATTCCATTCCATTCCATTCCATTCTATTCTATTCTATTCTATTCTATTCTATTCTATTCTATTCTATTCTATTCTATTCCATTCCATTCCATTCCTAATTCATGTTCTATCCGATCCCATTCTACTCCATTCTTTATCCCATCCCGTCCCGTCCCGTTCCATTCCATTCCATTCCATTCCATTCCATTCCATTCCATTCCATTCTATTCTATTCTATTCTATTCTATTCTATTCTATTCTATTCTATTCTATTCTATCAGAATTAGAACACAGCTGGAAGGGACTCTGGTGGTCTCCTAGTCCAGCCTTTGAGAATTCTTTGAGAAGAAAGAAAGAAACCATTGAGTGTCTTGGAAAGCAAAAAATAAAATAAAGTTCCATGATGGAAAGTTCACTTAGAAACTTTAACTTTCCCACACAGTATAAAATTATCAGATTGGGAGAGCATATGGAACAGAAAATCATAAAAATACTATATATATATATATATATGCTACACATACTAATTGCTGCCAGGATTGCTTTTGCTCAATGTTGGAAACAGCCATGTATACAAAAAATTATGAATTGCGCAGAAATGGACAAATTAACATTGAGCTTAAAAGATAAAGAGACATCGCTATTTTATAAGGTGTGGGGACAATGGTACAACTGGATAGAATGAAGATAGATTAAAGATAGATAGTTATTAACCATAAGTAATAGATAAAATAAAAATGTAATTATGCATAATTTAATATTTGTAAATAATGCATGAATTATTGTTATAAGAGAATCACAACAAATTGCTGTTGTTGAGCGATATATATATTTTTTCTTTTTTATGTTTTTAATGTAATAAAAGTTTAATAAAGTATTTTTTTTTAAAAGATTCTTGATGCCTTCTCCCCACTCCCCCAAACTATCTCAAATGGTTTTCAAGGCTGAGTGGAGCCATATTGCTCTCATGCCTACGAAAAGCCTATTGGATTAGACCCTCGCTTAATTTGGTGGCTAAATTAATCCACTTTCTGGATTCCTACTATATTAAACTATCAGTTACCTAAAGAAGCAGATCCGTGCAAAATGCTAAATTACCAACAACCACAACGAGCAAATTTTCTGGGGCACTTGCCTTGCCTTTAATTCATCTGGTTAAGCTTGTTTAAAGAGGGTATATGACATACCAGGGAAGGATCCATACTAGGAATCCGGGAACTGAGTTCTACTCCTGCCTTAGACATGAAGCCAACTGGGTTATTTGGGGCAATCACTAGGAGACTGTGAGTTCTAGTCCCACCTTAGGCATGAAAGTCAGCTGGGTGACTTTGAATGGTTACTAAAAAGGAAAGATCTTCCCTTTGCACAAGGCATGCTGAATTTTTCCCCCTGTAAGAATTATTTTTTTCACGTCCTACAAATACAATCTCACTACTTCTTAGTCAGGCATTATTTCCCCAGGAAAGGAAGGTACCGTTATGATTTGAAAAACTGGACCTGTATCCTGCACTAGTCAAAAAGAGGGCTGTGAAAATATTTACCCCTCACATCCTGGTCATAAACTGTTTCAACTCTTACCCTCAAAACAACGCTATAGAGCACTGCACACCAGAACAACTAGGCACAAGGATAGTTTTTTCCCAAACGCCATCACTCTGCTAAACAAATAATTCCCTCAACACTGTCCAACTATTTACAAAGTCTGCACTACTATTACTGTTAATCTTCTCATCACTCCTTATCACCCATCCCCTCCCACTTGGGACTGTATGACTGTAACTTTGTGGTTTGTATCCTTATGATTTATATTGACTGTCTCCTAGTATGATTTGATTGCTTATTTGTACTCTATGACTACTATTAAGTGTTGTACCTTATGATTCTTGATGAATGTATCTTTTATTTTATGTACACTGAGAGCATTTGCACCAAGACAAATTCCTTGTGTGTCTGATCACACTTGGCCAATAAAGAATTCTATTCTATTCTATTCTATTCTATTCTGTTCTGTTCTGTTCTGTTCTACTCTACTCTACTCTACTCTACTCTACTCTACTCTACTCTACTCTACTCTACTCTATCCCTGAAAGGATTGAGTGTGTTATTTGCAACTCTTGTGTTATTTGCAACTCTTTGTGTTATTTGCAACTCTTCCCTACAATAAATACGTAAAGTGACCTCAACTGTGGGTGATTTTATGGACATTCTGGTGTAGCTTTCTTTGCAGAGATGCAAATGGGGTTCATCCCTTCCTTTCTGTTGAGATTTTTCCTCTGTTTTATGTGTGTAATTTATGTGTTTTTATATTTCTTTTTTACAGCATTTAAATGCAGTTTTAAAACAAGAATTCGGTAGACTGCTCATTGAGAGGCATTGCCTGACAGGTGGTATATAAATATTTTAAATATGAGTAAGAATAGAATAAAGAAAACTTAACCGGGAGGCTTGAGAGTAAGCTGGGTGTGTTCGGCATGGAAATTCAATGGAAGAGACATGTCATAAATCTAAGATGTCAATTTGCGAAATTAATGTTTATTTGAGGAAAGAGAAAGAAAAAGAGGCGAGACTTTTACCACCCAACCTAGTGGTTTTAGAAAGAAGGGAGGCCTCTGGACATCCGAAACTGAACTACAGAGCATATTTAATTTTGAGCAGGTAGAAGAAGAGAATAGAATAGAATGGAATAGAACAAAAGTAGAAATAGAATAGAATGAAGAATAGAATAAAATAGGATGCAGAATAGAAAATATGGAATAGAATATAATATAATAGAAAATATGGAATGGAATGGAATGGAATAGAATAGAATAGAATAGAATAGAATAGAATAGAATAGAATAGAATAGAATAGAATAGAATAGAATAGAATAGAATAGAATAGAATAGAATAGAATAGAACAGAACATATGGAATGGAATGGAATGGAATAGAATAGAATAGAAAATATGGAATGGAATGGAATGGAATGGAATGGAATAGAATAGAATAGAATAGAATGGAATGGAATGGAATAGAATAGAATAGAATAGTATAGAATAGAATAGAATAGAATAGAATAGAATAGAATAGAATAGAATAGAATAGAATAGAATAGAAAATATGGAATGGAATGGAATAGAATAGAATAGAAAATATGGAATGGAATGGAATAGAATAGACTAGAATAAAAATATGGAATGAAATGGAATAGAATAGAATAGAATAGAATAGGATGGGATGGGATGGGATGGGATGGGATGGGATGGGATGGGATAGGAGCTGGAAGGGACCTTGTTTTAAGAAGAGATTGGACAACCACTTTTCTGAAATGGTATACGATCTCCTGCTCAAGCAGGGGGTTAGACTAGAAGAACTTAAAGGACTCTTCCAGCTCTATTAGTCTCTATTCTGTATTCCATTTGCCATTCTTGCTACAGGTTTTTTCCCCCTTTCTTCTGGTAGCGTGATTAATTTGCTACGGCAGGGGTCCCCAACCACGGTCCGCGGACCGCACCGGTCCGTGGAACAAGTCCTACCGGGCGCTGGCTTGCTGGCGCTGCCATCTTTTTGATGAAAAAGTGCTTCCGGTGAGCTTTTCCGGGTGAAAGCTCACCGGAAGCACTTTTCATCAAAGATGGCGGCGCTAGCGCTCGATGAGCTTTTCCGGGTAGAAAGCCATTTCTACCCGGAAAAGCTCACGAAGACTGAGCGCCGCTCATTTGATGAAAAGTGCTTCCGTGAGGTCACCGGAAGCACTTTTTCATCAAAAAGATGGTGGCGCCCAGCTAATGCCGGTACCGGGCGCGCCATAAAAAAGGTTGGGGATACCGGGCCGCGGCGTAAAAAAGGTTGGGGATCACTGTGCTACGGGATAATCCCCACTACAGATGTTCCTTAAGATACGTTACGGGCCACAGGGAGAAAATGGAACTAAGTACACACAGCTGACTTTTGAATAATAACAGGAATGGCTTCCTTTAATTGCATATTCCACAGCGAAAATGCAGAGGTATAAAAGTTAATCACTAGACAGGCCACCCGTATTTCTGGGTTGGGTGGGGGAGAAGGACTTTAATGCCATCTTTATCCCATGAAGTACCATTGTTATACCTGAATATTATGAAGAGTTTATTAAACCAGTGATAATCTATTCTAGATAAAGCTATCGGTATGGCCAACTGAACGCAGATGAGACAGAATGACTAGAGGTTATTGTTAAAATATGCAAATCCACATCCTATTGTAATGCAAAACCTCCAGATAAGGTGGGTTTTTTCTCCTCCCCAGAATATTTTATTTTTTTAAATAAATTTTATATATATATATATATATATATATATATATATATATATATATATATATATATATATCCCACTCTTTTTTTTTTTAATCTCCTCCGGTAGGAAGGTAACCTCATGTTTATTGACTTCAAGACCATATAATAGAATGTAATAGCTATCCGTCAGGTTTTGGCCTCTGTTTTGATTACAAAAAGGGAGATCTCGGCGAATCTATCAGGAAATGAATAAGGTTGTGGACTTGTACCAAATCAAGAGGTGTTTCCATGCAAATCTCTCCCACCGTAAGTCTTTAAGCAAGGAAATTGTTGTCAGGGTCCCTAAATAAAACAGGCCAGGAATGCTTTACAAATTGACAATTGTAGGTTTTATCAAGTATCAGAAAGGTCTCTCATGCCATATAAACAGCTATGGAATATCAAGTGACAGTCAATTACAAATTAAGTTCCTTTCAGGATAATCTGCTTAAACCAGAGGTCTGAAACATTATGCCCTCCAATTTTTTGGGTATATATTTTTATTATTTACATATATAAATAACGAACACAATGTGGCTATCTTGGCATTTGTTCCGCTATATATACTGAAGTAAAAAACAGAGAACATACATGCTATTTTGACAGTACTCGTTTTGTACAGTTATTTTGGACCAATATACTCCTTTTGGTACATATACACTATCACATTCTGGATTCTTCTTATCCTCATTATTTTGTTTCGATTCATACCTCTCAGTTCCAACCATTTGTAAAATCTATTCCATGCATCGTCATATTCTGTCTCCATTTTATTTTTTAGTTCTAGTGTTAATCCATCCAATTCTGCACAAACCAATATTTTCTTTATTATCTCCCTTTCTGAAGGTATATTTTCACCTTTCCATTGCTGGGCATATACCATTCTCACTGCTGTCAGAATGCGTAGTATTAACTATATAGCCCCTTTACTATAGTCCTCTGTTGTAATTCCTAGTAGAAATAATTCTGGCTTAAATTCCAAGTGTTGCCCCACCATTTTTTTCGAGCCACATCTGAATCCATCGCCAAAATTTCCTGCCTCTATTACATGTCCACCACATGTGGAAATATGTCCCTGGTAGTTGCTTGCATTTCCAACACATTTTTTTTTACTTATGACCAGTCATTTAGTTTTTTTGGCTGCTGCTGCACACCGCTGGCTCCTATTTAGATGGTTGTTCACTAAGACTCCAAGATCCCTCTCACAGTTACTACTATTGAGCCTGGTTTCACCCAGTCTATATGTGTACTTTGGGTTTTTCTTGCCTACCTGTAGGACTTTACTTTTCTCTACATTGAATTTCATTTTGTTAGATAGAGGCCCCCATGGCCCAGTGCTGGACCACAACTAGGGGTTGGACTTTGGAAACCCCTGATTTGAAACATGGTTCTTGATGGAGGTTGGCCAAGAATTAGTTATCTGAGGGCAGAGTCTGTGCTGACTCAGTGGTTTAAATGAGAAACAAAAGGCACTCACAATACTCATTTGTGGCAGCTTTGTTCTCATCTCCTTCAGCCTACTGCCACAAGATGGTTTATATACCCACCGGCCCTGGTAATGGGAACCTTCCTTCAGAACGCAAACAAGTTTGCTACCTTTTTCCGACAGAGATGCTGGCACCATGTTCCCTGCAGAGTTCGCGCTCAGATTCACAGAGAATCTGTTATATGGCTGTGACTCAGAAATATGACTTGACAGAGAGAGATGAAAGGGAAAGGGGGAAGGGGAGAGAGAGAGAGAGGGAGCGAGGGAAGGGAGGAAGGGAGGGAAGGGAGGAAGGGAGGGGAAAGAAAGGAAAGGAATGAAAGAAAAGGGGAAGGAGAGAAGAGAAGAGAAAAGGAAAGGAAAGGAAAGGAAAGGAAAGGAAAGGAAAGGAAAGGAAAGGAAAGGAAAGGAAAGGAAAGGAAAGGAAAAAGGGATGGAGGGGAAAAAGGAAGGAGATCGAATGGAGGAAATTGTCTTCTTAAAAGCCTTCAGTGATGAAGCACCCACAACTTCTGAAGATTAGCTTTTCCATTGGTTAACTGTTCTCACTGTCAGGAAATTCCTCCTTAGTTCTAGGTTGCTTCTCTCCTTGATTAGTTTCCATCCATTGCTTCTTGTCCTTCTCTCAGGTGCTTTGGAGAATAGCTTGACTCCCTCTTCTTTGGGGCAGCCCCTGAGAGATTGAAACACTGAACCAAACGGGCTTTTTTTTAATGTTCTCTTCTGTCTGCTTTTGCAATAAATGGACAATCTGCTCCCAGCCCTCACACCTACAAGGCAGGTGGGTGCAAACCCTGCCCTATAATCCAACCTTCTCCCTCCTCCCCGTTTTTTCTCCCTCCTATTGCTTCTCAATCACAAGAGCTTTTTAGCACCTTAATTAAAAATAGCTTTAGCTGGAAAGAGAAGAAAAGGAAAGGAGGGGTGGGGAAGCTAAAAGGGGAAGATTGCAGCAGCCCTAATTAATGGAATTACCAGTTAGTGAAAGCTTTCCTGATGAGCTCTCCTGTTGTTCCTCCCCCACCCCCCACTGTATAAAAACACATATATGCACACACCCCACATAAATCTGTTGCTTAGCAGCCGGCAGTGACCTTTTTATGTGGAAGAAAGCACCAACTGGGGTGGGGAGGAGAAGAAACCAGTGTGAAGCTCAAGAACTGAACCAGAATAGAGCTGGAAGGGACCTCGGAGGTCTTCTAGTCCAGCCCCTCCACTGCTCAAGCAGGAGACCCTATACCATTTGAGACAAGTGACTGTCCAATCTCTTTTTGAAAGCCCCCCGTGATGGAGCACCCACAACTTCTGGTGGCAAGTTGTCCCACTGATTCATTGTTTTCACTGTTGGGAAGTTTCTTCTTAATTCTTTTTCTCCTCGGTTAGTTTCCATCTGTTGCTTTTTCTCCTGACTTCTGGTGCTTTGGAGAATAGGTTGAGCCCACTCTTCTTTGTGGACTATTGGAGGATGCTATCATGTCACCCCAGCCCTTCTTTTCATTAAACTAGATATAGTCAATGCCAGCCAACCATTCTTCATATGTTTTAGCCTCCAGCCCACAAATCATCTTGGTTACTCTTCTCTGCACTCTTTCTTAGAGTCTCAACATCTTTTTTTTACATCATGGCGACCAAAAGTGGATACAACATTCCAAGGGTGGCCTTATCAAGCCATGATAAACTGGTATTAACACCAGATCTTGATTCCATCCCTCTGTTAATGCAGCCTAGAAGGTTTAGCTCTACAAATCTGACCATCATTACCAGATAGACCAGGCCAAGAATCAAGACTAAAGACTGGTTCCTATTGAGATAAACTACAGTAACAGTGTCTCCTCCTCTTCCTCCTCCTCCTCCTCCTCCTGCTGCTGCTAATGACGAAGATGTTTTAACTTCATCCATATATTTTCAGCTCGTTGTGGCCCTCTGCTCATCACCTTGGCTACAATCTTGCATATCTATCTCAAGGTCTTCTTCCATTACTTTTTAGAGAAGAGGAGGAGGAAGGTTCAAACTTTCAAGATGCTGTTAGCTGTAGTCTATCTCAATAGCAATAGTCTTTAGTCTTCTTCCCTCTCTCCCTTCATTCCTTCTTCTTATCCTTATCCTTCCCATTTAGCCTTTCTTCCTTCCTTCCTTCCTTCCTTCCTTCCTTCCTTCCTTCCTTCCTTCCTTCCTTCCTTCCTTCCTTCCTTCCTTTCTCCTTCCTTCCTTCTTTCCTTCCTCCTTCCTTTCCTTCCTTCCTTCCTTCCTTCCTTCCTTCCTTCCTTCCTTCCTTCCTTCCTTCCTTCCTTCCTTCCTCCTCCCTCCCTCCCTCCCTCCCTCCTTCCCTTCCAACCATCCTTCTCTCCTTCTCCTTCCTCCCTTCTTTCCTTCCTCTTAACTTTCCTCCCTCCATTTGTTTCTTAGCAGCTTAACGTCCAATTATTGGGGTGATTCTTAGCTGTTGAAAAGCAGCTCTTGAGAGTCTCATAGCACTCAACTTTGCCTCTACAAACTCTCACTCACACGGATGCTGTACAAAACATCTCTCTCTTTCCCCCCAAAACAATAATAATAACCCCCATATCTTGAAAATATTTTCATACTTTAATTTTCAGCTCAATATGGATTTTGGCCCCCTGGAACTATATATATATATATAAGAGTATCTTGACATTTATATATGTTTGTTTTTAATTACATAAATGTTGAATAAAAATTATATATATATATCAGCAGTTCTTGAAACGTGGTAGGTGTTATTTAAAATTCGATTACATTCAAAGTGTTCTCCAATTATAGCTGCCATCCTCCCTTTCTCCTGGAAAATTATAAGTCTAAATTTAACATTTCAATCAACTGGACGGAGCTAATTGGATAACCATCTGTTCCCAGATATGCTTAAAAGGCCACACTACAATAAATGACAAAGTCATCAGTGCTAATAAGAAAACCTTCTCATTGGATCTGAAAGGGTGGAGGCGGTAAGTTATTTATTTTGTTCACTACAATCAGAAGTGATTTTGATGTTTTCTCAACTGGAGGACTCAGATCTTAGGATAGTCACATGTAAATAAGGGGCTGGTACAAAAAAGAGGGGATCAAGCTATTCTCCGGAGAACCTGAGGGTAGGACAAGAAGCAACTAATCAAGGGGGGATTCAGTTTAGAACTCAGGGGAAACTTCCTAACAGCGAGAACAATCAATCAGTGGAATGGAAGTTGCCTTCAAAAGTTAGGAGGGCTCCATCACTGGAGGTTTTCAAGAAGTGACTGGACAACCATTTGTCTGAAGTGGTGTAGGGTTTCCTGCTTGAGCAGGGAGTTGGACTAGAAGACCTCCAAGGTCCCTTCCAATTCTCTTATTTTATTATTTTGTTTGTGACTAGGTAGGGATTTAGGGCCGATCCCTCTTTGAGCTTCGTCAGAGTTGAAGAAGTTTCTTGGAGAAGCAAAATGTCTTCAAAGAAAAACCATGAAGTTTCCATCACTGGAGGATTTTTTAAAAAAGAGACTGGGCAGCCATTTATCAGCAATGGTGTAGGGTATCCTGAAGTTGTGGGTGCTCCAACACTGGAGGTTATTTAGAAAAGACTGGATAGCCGCCACTTGTCTGAAATGATGTACAGTCTCGTGCTTGAATAGAAGAATAGAATTCTTTATTGGCCAGGTGTGATTGGCCACACAAGGAATTTGTCTTGGTGCAAATGTTCTCAGTGTACATAAAAGAAAAGATAAATTCTAGTGAATTTGTTACTATGATCTTTTTTTTTCCTGCCCGCCTACCTATATCTCCCTCCTTTCCTTTCCTTTCCTTTCCTTTCCTTTCCTTTCCTTTCCTTTCTTTCTTTCTTTCTTTCTTTCTTTCTTTCTTTCTTTCTTTCTTTCTTTCTTTCTTTCTTTCTTTCTTTCTTTCTTTCTTTCTTTCTTTCTTTCTTTCTTTCTCTCTCCTTCCTTCCTTCCTTCCTTCCTTCCTTCCTTCCTTCCTTCCTTCCTTCCTTCCTTCCTTCTCCTTCCTTCCTTCCTTCCTTCCTTTCTTGTTTCTTTGGAAGGAAGGGAGGGAGGGAAATAGGGACAGAGGGAGGGATGAAAGGAGGGATGGAGGGGAGAGGAAAGGAAAGAATAGAATAGAATGGAATGGAATGGAATAAGAATAGAATAGAAATGGAATGGAATGGAAATGGAATAGAATAGAATAGAATAGAATAGAATAGAATAGAATAGAATAGAATAGAATAGAATAGAATAGAATAGAATAGAATAGAATAGAATTCTTTATTGGCCAAGTGTGATTGGACACACAAGGGATTTCTCTTGGTGCAAATGCTTTCAGTGTACATAAAAGAAAATATACATTCATCAAAAGTCAAGAATCATAAGGTACAACACTTAATAATAGTCATAGGTTACAAATAAGCAATCAAATCATACCAGGAAATTCAATAAAAATTGTTAGGATACAAGCAACAAGGTTACAGTCATACACTCATAAGTAGGGGATTCGACTAGAAGACCTCCAAGGTCCTTTTTCAACTTTGTTATTCTGTCACATCTATTGTGACTCTATTTGGACTACTGTTGTAGTGGTGCCCCATTCATTCTAAATCAGCTGGAGACTTCCAAAACTATAAGCACACTGGTGCTTTTGTAAATAGAAAAATGGCTTGTAAATATCTTCATCAAACAAACCACCCTAATCAACAGGCTTAAAAATGTGAGGTTTTTTTTTTAATAAATAAATAAAATCTGAGCCTTGAAATGGCTGTCCTGATTAGGTGGTAATTTTAGACAGGACCAGGGGTGGGATTCTACCAGTTCGCACCTATTCGCTAGAACTGGTTGTTAACATTCTAAGCAGTTCGGAGAACCGGTTGTTAGAAGAAATTACTGGCCTAATCCTGTAGGGAAGGCAGGAAGGAAACATTCTGGTGTTGCTTACAGAAACTGCCTCTCCATTAACCCTTATTACGTTCTTGACAGGACTAGACTTCCTGTCTCAGGAACTTCTCTGGAGTTTTTTTCCCCTCCTTTGCTGGTACTTTGCTTGTGTGGAGGTACCAAAGTTACAATGGCATTGAAAAAAGTGACATGACCATTTTACCACTTACGACTGTTGCAGCATCCCCACAGTCATCTGAGGCCAGGCGAGGAGATGTGTGCCTCGATGTGAGTGATATTGAGTTGGCCACACCCAGCCAATAACATGACCACCAAGCCATGTCCACCCAGTCACATGACCACCAAGCCACGCCCACCACCTAAGCCATGCCCACAGAACCGATTGTTAAACATTTTGAATCCCACCCCTGTGCGGGGTTTCTATCTATTTTATTTTGCAATGGACATATCTGCCTGGTTGCATATTGTTTAACCCCTTGGTAGGTGTTTTTTTTAAAAAGAGATATTTGTTCCTGAGTAGCATTCCAAGAGATAAAGGTATGAGAAAGTAGAGAAGTGACCAACACACACACACAAAATTAACTTTTATTTTAGTGGGTAGAGGGGGAAAAAGAGCTCAAATTTAGCATAGGGATAAAATAAATTGTGGGCTTCAGATAAAAATGCCTACTGAGACACAACATGGAGGGAAAAAAAATTAATCAGGGGAACAACTTGACTCCAGAAGTTGTGAATTCTCCAACACTGGAAGTTTTTAAGAAGAGATTGGACAACCATTTGTCTGAAATGGTGTAGGGCAGGGCGGGGGTCTCCAAACTTGGCAACATTAAGACTTGTGGAGCTCAATTTCCAAAATTCCTTAGCCAGCATGCAAGGAAATGGGAATTTTGGGAGTTGAAGTCCGCAAGTCTTAATGTTGACAAGTTTGGAGACCCATGGTGTAGGGACTCCTGCCTGAGCAGGGGGTTGGACTAGAAGACCTCCAGTGTCCCTTCCAACTCTGTTTATTCCGTTTCGTTGTTTTGTTTTGTTTTGTGTTGTTTTTTGTTTTTTGTTTTGTTCTGTTCTGTTCTACTCTATATTCTACTCTACTCTACTCTACTCTACTCTACTCTACTCTACTCTACTCTACTCTACTCTACTCTACTCTATATTCTATTCTATTCTACTCTACTCTACTCTATATTTGATTCTATTCTATTCTACTCTATTCTACTCTTCCTATTCCATTCCATACCATCAAAAAAGAAAAAGAAAGAAATGAGTTACCAAGGAAAAGTTGAACAAAAGGAATGAGAAGAAGCAAAGAAGAAGTATAAAAATTCTCTATCCCCCCCATCATACTCTTCCATTTCCCCCACTTGTTCAAGATTTTTATTTTTGTTATTATTATTATTTAATCAATGCCCTGTCAAAACGCAGCTATGAATACATCTTTATATAGCCAAGGGCTTAGTTCAACGTTCTGCCAAGCAGGATAAGCCATGCCAAATCGCACAACAGAATCGGGGATGCAAGAAATTCAGAGAACAGCTAAATTCCAATTTGCATGTTTGAGCAACTGGGTCACTCTTGGTAAAGGAATTCTTCAAACTATCTTCAGAGGTCCTCCGAGAGGGAGAAATTGCATTTTCTTGGCAGGAAAATGTAGAGGGAGGGTGGAGAGGGAGGCTGAAACAATGGAGTTAGGTTTTCAATGGGGGTAAGCTCATTCCTCGCTGTTGCCACCGGCAAGCTATTAGAAATACTACAATGAGCAAACTTCTCAAATATTATTACTTTTTGTTGTAGTTCCTCAGAATCCCAGTTACGCACTGAGCAAAATTTGTCGGTGGCTTCAGGGACGAGAAAGGCCTGTGAAAGTTTCTCTTCCAGGAATTGGGTGTTGATCTACATTTGTTTCATCTCTAAGCTGATCAATTTGTTTACCGGTTTTATTTATCAAATTTATCGGCTGTCCATCTTACCACAGGGTAATTCAAGGTGGCCCCTCCTTCTCTTTTTTCTCTCCCTTCTTTTTCTTCTTACTCCTTTCTTCCCTTTCCTTCTCCTTCCTTCCCCCATCCATCCATCCATCCTTTTTTCCATTTCTCTCCTGCCTTCTTCTTTCTACTTCTACCTTCCATCCTTCTTTATCCATCTATCCATCATTCCTTCCTTCCTTCCTTCCTTCCTTCCTTCCTTCCTTCCTTCCTTCCTTCCTTCCTTCCTTCCTTCCTTCCTTCCTTCCTTCCTTCCTTCCTTCCTTTTCCTACTCCTTTATCCATCCATCCATCCATCCATCCATCCATCCATCCATCATTCCCTTCTCCTTCCTTCCTCTTTGCTTCCTTCCTTCTTCCTTCCTTTCTTCTCCATCCATCCATCCATCCCTTCACCTTCCTTCCTCATCCATCCATCTTTCTTTCCACTATCCATCCATCCATCCTTCCTCTTCCTAATCGTCCATCTATCTATCCATCCA
Organism: Notechis scutatus; assembly: GCF_049901735.1. Classification (NCBI taxonomy): domain Eukaryota; kingdom Metazoa; phylum Chordata; class Lepidosauria; order Squamata; family Elapidae; genus Notechis; species Notechis scutatus. The sequence goes on along the minus strand of NC_142010.1, from coordinate 264,545,959 downwards.
TCCATTCTTCTATCCATCCATCCATCCTTCCTTCCCTTCCTTCCTCCCTCCCTCCCTTGCCTTCCTTCCCTTCTCAGCCTGCTTAAACTTTCAGCTGATTAAACCTGACAAGGCCAGTAAAAAATATACATATATGTGTATGTACACACACACACACACACACACACACACAAACAAACAAGCCCAAGCAAATTTTTATTTCATTAGCACTGCAAAATGAGTCATCTCGAAGATGACACCAGATTTGGGGGAGGGGCTGTTTTCTCCCCATTCTTTCCTTTTCCTTTTCCTTTCTCTCCCCCTTACCCAATTCCCCCTCCTCTTTCATCACCATCCCTCTTTTTTATTTCCACCACCACAAAGCAGAGTGATCCAACGTTTCTTCTTTGTGCTATTAATTAACGCTGCTCCGTAGGCCCAATCCTCTTTTAGTGATGAATAAGGTGAAATTCCAGACAACATTCTGTGGGTTGCCATCAATTAACAATTTTTTTTTTCCCTGTCCCCAAGTTAACGCTTCATTAATATAGATCAATCAGTGGAGCTGAGCAATTGGAAAACTTCAAGGAAGAGAAGGCTGGTGTGTGTATGTGTGTGTGTGTTTAAAATGTGTGTGTGTCAATGCAAGCGCATGTGAAAATCAATGCAATATCTTAGGAAACCTGTGAGTGGATCATCTTCTTAAAGGTTAATTAAGAATTTGAGAAAGAATGAAAGGGCTGCAGCTTAGGTGATGGGCATCCGTGGCTCTTCAGATCATTAAGTACTAATTAGGTTTGGGAAAGTCTGTTGGTTTCATCAAGACAAGCGAAGGTCCCTGGGTACCTTTACACAAAATGTCACTGGGAATTTTTTTTTCCAATCTCCCCCCCCTTTTTTTTAAAGAACAAAAGGTAGTTTATTCTCAGGTGCCCTCACCTGCCATGCTTAGCACTCAGACCCCATGCAAAGAAATTTGTATACAAAAGCTTTTCTTGGGAAGCTCGGCGCTAAAAATTGGATGGGGATTTACTCCTGGAAAACAGGGTAGGAGGCAAAGGTGGTATTCAGCCGGTTCTGACCAGTTCTAGAGAACCGGTAGATAGATGGAAGGTAGATAGTTAGATAGATAGGTAGGTAGATAGGTAGGTAGATAGGTAAATAGATAGATAGATAGATAGATAGATAGATAGATAGATAGATAGATAGATAGTAGGTAGGTAGGTAACAGAGGTGGTATTCAGCCAGTTCTGACCAGTTCTAGAGAACTGGTAGATAGATGGAAGGTAGATAGGTAGGTAGGTAGGTAGGTAGATGAAAGGTAGGTAGACAGGTAGGTAGATAAAAGGTATGAGGAGATAGATAGATAGATAGATAGATAGATAGATAGATAGATAGATAGATAGATAGATAGATAGATAGATAGATAGTAGGTAGGTAGGTAACAGAGGTGGTATTCAGCGGTTCTGACCAGTTCTAGAGAACTGGTAGATAGATAGATAAATAGGTAGGTAGATGAAAGATAGATAGATAGATAGATAGATAGATAGATAGATAGATAGATAGATAGATAGTAGGTAGGTAGGTAACAGAGGTGGTATTCAGCCGGTTCTGACCAGTTCTAGAGAACTGGTAGATAGATAGATAAATAGGTAGATGAAAGATAGATAGATAGATAGATAGATAGAGAGAGAGAGAGAGAGAGAGAGAGAGAGAGAGAGAGAGAGATGGTAGGTAGGTAGGTAACAGAGCTGGTATTCAGCCAGTTCTGACCAGTTCTAGAAAACTGGTAGATAGATGGAAGGTAGATAGGTAGGGAGTAGATGAAAGGTATGTAAGTAGGTAGATAGATAGATAGATAGATAGATAGATAGATAGATAGATAGATAGATAGTAGAGAGAGAGAGAGAGAGAGAGAGAGAGAGAGAGAGAGAGAGAGATCGATGGTAGGTGGTAGGTAACAGAGCTGGTATTCAGCCAGTTCTGACCAGTTCTAGAAAATTGGTAGATAGATGGAAGGTAGATAGGTAGGTAGGTAGGTAGATGAAAGGTAAGTAAGTAAGTAGGTAGATAGATAGATATAGATGGTAAGTAGTTAGGTAGCAGAGGTGGTATTCAGCAGGTTCTGACCAGTTCTGGAGAACCAGTAGCAGAAATTTTGAGTAGTTCGGAGAACCGTCAAATACCACTTCTGCCCTGTCCTGCCCCTATCTCTTCTCTGTCTCCTGAGTCTGAGCTAATGGGCTGGGTCTCCTTTGGTTGCCCTGCACAGGAGAACGGAGCTGGAAAGCAGGTTAGTGGGGTGGGGAGGGAATGGGGATTTTGCAGTAACCTTCCCCTCCCACGCCTACCAAGTCATATCCACAGAACTGATAGTAAATTTTTTTTTGAATCCCACCACTGGAAGCGGGTGGAGGGAGACAGGGAAGGGAGGAGGGACACAGACTTGACCAGAATTGCTATAGAGATCTGCAGAGGAGGGAGGGAGGGAGGGAGGAGGGAGGGAGGGAGGGAGAAAGAGAGAGAGAGAGAGAGAGAGAGAGAGAGAGAGAGAGAGAGAGAGAGAGAGAAAACTCAACTCAAAAACAAGCCAAAATTGCAAAGCTTGTTTTCCTAACGGACATCATTGGCCTGCTTCTATTGGAAAAAATGCTGAGGAGGTATTATGGCTGTTTTTTTAAATTTTGTTTTCATCAATACAGGGTAGCATTTTATTGAAGGGGATAAAACAAACACAAGCAACAAGTTGGATCGTTCCGTTCAGCAACTCCAAAAATTTGGAAACGGAAGCAGGGAAGGGGAAAAAAAATATGGAAACCCGGAAAAGAACAGGTGAATGGAGAAGGAACAAATCTTCACGGGGTGTTTTTATTTGGGAATGCTTCAGCAATGCATCTTAGAACATAGAATATAGATCCATAGCGCTGGAAGGGACCTTAGAGATGTTCTAATCTAACCCCCTGCTCAAGCCAGGATCCTATACCAGTGGTTGCCAATCAGTGGGCCGGGGATTACTGGTGGTCCATGAGAAAATTTTGGTGGTCCACAGAGAAATGTTACCCCTAAAGCAATTAATCCAGGCTGCACAGGAACACAAGGCTCCATCACCCACATGGCGGTCTCTCTCTCTCTCCCCCCCCTCCACCCCGGAGCTGGAGACGGTATCCTACGATTCCAAATAAAGAATGATCGATTGGTAGGAAAATGGGTGGGAAATTTTCCTGCAATCTTTTTTGGGGGGGATTTTCCAGGGTCTCTGCTGCTTCTGCTTTTTCTGCAGAGCTCCGGGAGGACCAAAGGGCCAGTCCTGTGACTACTGCAGCTCTGGAATCTGGGACCGACTTTCCCACCAACGTCAGCAAGCCACCGTCAGTCAACATTCTTATTAGTGGTCTGCGGGATTTGAAATTATGAGTTTGGTGGTCCCTGAGGTCCAAAGGGTTGGGTGACCCCTGCCCTAGACCATTCCAGACAAGGGACTGTCCAGTCTCTTCTTAAAGACCTCCAGTGATGGAGCACCCACAACTTCTGGAGCCAAACTTATCTCATCCTGGCCAATTGATTGTCCAGTTCTATTTTTCTATACTTCCAGGGATGGAGCATCCACAGATCCAGGAGGCAACGTTTCCATGGATTAATTGTTCTTGCTGTCAAGTCCCAAAGGTGCTTTTTTTTCAAGAGGCAACTGGACTTTCTGGTTTTCACTTCTCATCCAAGAAGCTTCTTCATCTTTGACTGGATAGTTGGGGAATGGAGGGATTTATACTCCTTGCAGACTGCTGGTCATTTGCATCCTTTTAGCTGTCTCCAAGGGCTATGAATCCTTCCATTCCCCACCATCCAGTCAGAGAGGAAGAAGCTTCTTTGCTGCCACCAAGAAGTGGAGGCCAATCTATTTTCCAAAGCACCAAAAGGCAAGATACCATGAACGGGAACTAATCAAGGAGAGAAGCAATCTGGAATTAAAGAGAAACTTCCTAACGGTGAGAAGAATTAACCCGTGGAACAGCTTGCCACCAGAAGTTGTGGATGCTCCATCACCGAAGGTTTTAAAGAAAAAACTGGACAGCCACTTGTCTGAAATAGTATAGGGTCTCCTGCTTGAGCAGGAAGTTGGACTAGAAGATCTTCAAGGTCCCTTCCAGTTCTATTCTGATTGGGAACAAGTGACCATGTGGGACCAGGGAGCGCCAAGGACCCCAGAGTTTAACCCTGAGCTACAGATGCTCTCTTTTAACCAAACCACTTGTATATAAACAGAGAGAAAACCCTACTCCCTTCTAGCACTGATGGTGCTATCTATTTGGGTCATGAAACATCTGCAAGCAAACAACCAAACTCAATGAGTACCAAGGACTCCACAATTCAACCCTCAGCTAGAAATATTATCTTCTGTTGGAGTGAGTCTCTGTCTGTCTGTCTGTCTGTCTGATCCATCCACCCTCAATCCATCCATTTATCCATCCATTTATTCATCTATCCATCCATTTACCCATCTATCCATTTATCCATCTATCCATCCATTTACTCATCTATCCACCCACCCACCCATCCACCCACCCATCCATCCATCAATTTACTCATCTATCCATTATCCATCCATTTACTCATCTATCCATTATCCATCTATCCAACCATTTACTCATCTATCCATTTATCCACCCATCAATTTACTCATCTATCCATTTATCCATCCATCCTCATCTATCCATTTATCCATCCATCCATCAATTTACTCATCTATCCATTATCTATCCATTTATCCATCAATTTACTCATCTATCCATTTATCCATCTATCTATCCATTTACTCATCTATCCATTTATCCATCCATTTATCCATCCATCCATCCATCCATCCACTCATCTATCCATTTATCCACCCATCGATCCATTTACTCATCTATCAATTTATCCATCCATCCATTTACCCATCTATCCATTTATCCATCCACCCATCCATCTAGCCCTCTATCCATCTATCTGTCCATCCATCCATCTTTCCTTCCATCTATTCTTCTGTCTATCCATCCATCTAAATACTAGACTAACAATCAATCAGTAAACAAAAACTTAATCAAGGAACCACCAAGAATACTCCCATCAACACTGATGGAGCAAGCCAGTAGTTCATAAAGAGAAAGAAAACCCCACACCCCCTTCTAGCACTGACGATGTCACCTAGTTGGGTCATGAAATGTCTGCAGGAAAACAACCATTTTCGGAGAGCCCCAAGAACCCCACAGTTCAACCCTGAGCTACAAATCTTCTGTCCTATCAGAATGCCTATCTGTTGCTCTCGAGAGGAAGAGGATTTGTGAACCACAGATGCCACGAAGTTGCCCAACACAATACAGACAACACAACACTTCAAAGACAAATATTCTTTTTTGCAGGTTTCTGAATCATCCTGATAAACCACAAGCACCACAGATGCACAGTGGTGTCATGGCTGTAGCCCTCACCCAAGGACACCATCATAAAACAATCCGTTTTAAATCACAGCAAAACAGCCTCACTAATTCAGAGTTTAAATGGTGAGTTGACATGTTTTAAAGAGAGAGAGAGAAAAAAAAAATTAATTTTTTTTCCTTCCCTCTACTCAGCTTGAATGCCAGTTCTATTTGGTGCCTATTTTGCCAAAGGCTGAGAGCAGGTAAGAAAAGAATTTAAAAATAGCAAAGTAGCCCATTAAAACTCAATTAAAATCCAATTAAACAGCTAAGAACCTTACAAATGTGAAAACCTTCTTTGCTAGCTGACATGCCCCACAACTGCCTAAATAAGGAGACCTTGGCATTGCCACAGTGTGTGAATCACGCAATACAAAAAAGAAAGAAACTCGCAAAAGCATCTATATTAAGAGGAAAATATACTTGGAAGTGAAGCCAGGAGAAAAGCTTGGAGCGTAAACTTGGAACTGCCAAGTATCTTCTGAGTATGGCAGTTCTATTTTCTGTAATGACTCACAGCCATTTACATGGCTCACTATATAGCTGAACTTCAGATAATAACCATCACTTTTAACCAGGCAACCAATCAGAAAAGAGCTGGAAGGTACCTTGGAGGTCTTCTAGTCCAGCCCCCTACTCAAGCAGGAGACCCTACACCATTTCAGATAGATAAATGGCTGTCCAATCTTTTTAAAAAAACCTCCAGTGATGAAGTTCCCACAATTTCTGAGGGCAACTTCTGTTTCATTGGTTGATTGTTCTCACTGTCAGAAAGTTTCTCCTTATTTCCAGGTTAAATCTCTCCTTGTTCAGTTTCCACCCATTATTCCTTGTCTGGCCTTCAGGTGCCTTGGAGAATAGCTTGACCCCTTCCTCCTCTCTGGGGCAGCCCCTCAAATATTGGAAGACTGCTATCCTGTCTCCCCTAGTCCTTCTCTTCGCTAGACTAGCTATGCCCAGTTTCTGTAACTGTTCATTGTATGTTTTAGTCTCCAGTCCCCTAATCATCCTGGTTGTTCTTCTCTGCACTTTTTCTAGAGTCTCAACATCTTTTTTATAGTGTGGTAACCTAAACTTGGTGCAGGATTCTAGGTGTGGTCTTACTAAGGCTTTATAGTGTGGTATTAGTACCTTCCTTGATCTTGATTGTATCCCTCTGTTAATGCAACTTAGGATGGCATTGGCTTTTTTGGCTGTCGCTGCACACTGCTGGCTCCTATTTAGTTGGTTGTCCACTAAGACTCAAATTTGATTTGTCCAACAATTCTTCTTAGAGAGTGGAGGAGAACACAAGACAATGCACACTCAAGCCAAAGCGACATGACCTCAGAAGTTGTGGGAACTTTTATCACTGGATGCTTTCAAGAAGAGACTGGACTGCCACCCATCAGAAATGGTATGCTTGGGCGGGGGGTTGGACTAGATGACCTACAAGGTCCCTTCCAGCTCTGTTAAATCTGTAATCTGACAATGAACCAAAGGACGGCCAATTATTCATTGTCAGGTGAAGCACCTCATCCTTGCTAAAAACCTTGAAGTCCAACCAAACTTTTTTTAATTATTATTTTCCTACCTTTTAAACATGTTTTATTCCCTGGCCAAAACTCAGTTTTTGGCTCAACCATGTAGAATTGCAAAAGGAATTTTTGCCCAGCAGGAAATAGTGACCCAATATCTGTTATCACAAAACTAATTTAAAACCACCCATGCCTTCCAAACCATAGTTCTCTGGATTAACTCTTTCTATGACTAAGCGATTAGCCAAAAAAAGTTTGTAAACTTTATTTAAGCTTTATTTGACTGTCAGGAGCCAGCAGCCACAGCCTCTCAGGAATAGCTAAAGTCAATAACTTTATTTTTTGCTACATGTTACTGGGGATCCTTAATTTAGAACCATTTGTTAATGTCCATTTGAAGGTACAATGACACTAAAGCAACACAAGCATTTTCCCCACAATCGTTACAGCATCTCCCATTTTGATCGCATGATCAAAATTCAGAGGCTTGGTGATTGGTTCATATTTATGATGGTTGTTCTGGGATCATGTGATCACCTTTTGGACCAACTGACAGGCAAAGACAGAAAGAGTGCAGTGAAGAGCAACAAGAATGATTAGGGGACTGTAGGCTAAAACATATGAAGATGTTTAACTGTACAATTTGGGATTGAATGTTGGGGGAGTAAGAATGGATTTCCAGAGGGAAAAAAAAGCACACTACAGGAAACCTTAGTACCACTCAGGTGATCCTGAGGACACATATAAATCTCCAAGTGGCCTCAACAACAACATATAAAAGTATGCAAATGAGCAGCTGTCTGCAAGGAGTATAAATCCTTCCCTCCTCCACCATTCAGTCAGAGTTGAAGAAGCTTTTTGGATCAGAAGCAAAACGTCTTCAAAAGAAAAAAAACAAAAAGTTCCAATTGCCTCTTGAAAAAGCACCCTTGGGACAACCATCACCTGGATGACTGAGAATCTCTACAGACGTATGAAGAATGGTTGCAGGAATTGGGTATGTCTAATCTAATGAAAAGAAGGACCAGGGGTGACATGATAGCAGTCTTCCAATATTGGAAGCTCCTACAAAGAAGAGGGAGTCAAACTATTCTCTAAAGCACCTGAAGGCAGAATGAGAAACCATGGATGGAAACTAACCAAGGAGAGAAGCAACCTAGAACAAAGGAGAAAATCCCTAATTGTTAGAGCAGTCAACCCATAGAGTCATTTGCCTTCAGGGGTTGTGGGTGCTCCATCACAGGAGGCTTCCAAAAAGAGTCTGGACAACCATTTGTCTGAAATGGTATAGACTCTCTTGATTGAGCAGGAGGTTGGACTAGAAGACCTCCAAGGTCCCTTCCAACTCTGTCATTCTGGAAATTAATCAAGAGGAACGGCTTGCCTCCAGAGGTTGTGGATGCTCCATCACTGGAAAAAGAGACTGGACAGTAATTTGTCTGAAATGGTATACATTTCTCTTGCTTGAGCAGAGGGTTGGACTAGAAGACCTCCAAGGTCCCTTCCAACTCTATTATTATATGTTCTAAATGGGGGAGCCAGGTTCTCTTAACAACAATCTTCCAAACCTAACAATTGCCGTGATTCGCTTGCCACGGTGGCAAGAAAAGTCGTAAAACGGGCAAAACTCACTTAGCAACGTTCTTGCTTATCAAAGAAATTGGGGGCTCAGTTGTGGTCACAAGTCGAGGGCTAAGGTAAAGGTAAAGGTCCCCCTCGCACATACATGCTAGTCGTTTCCGGATCTAGGGGGCGGTGCTCATCTCCATTACAAAGCCAAAGAGCTAGAGCTGTCCAAAGATGTCTCCATGGTCATGTGGCCGGCATGACTAAACGCCGAAGGCACATGGAATGCTGTTACCTTCCCACCAAAGGGGTCCCTTTTTTTCTAGTTGCATTTTTTACATGCTTTCAAACTGCTAGGTTGTGATGACCCAGAGTGTAACACAAACGTAACAAAATCCAAAACGTAAATAAATGTCCTTTAATGCCTTCAACTTGGCCCCACTGTTCAATAATTCTCAGTTGGAGATAAAACCTATTCAAAAATAGTTTTCAAAAGGAAGCAATACAGTCTGAACTTGATGAGCAGATAGAGGTGAAATAAAAAACTAAAACAAACTACAATGAAGGAATGTCCACAATGGACCAGGATAAGTAATTACCAACTGCAAGGAGATAACAAGGCACAGTCTGTTGGAAGGACGCCAACCAAGATAACTTCAGCCCAAAATAAAACAAGCTTTGCTTCTGGCAATGCTGTGTTGTAACTGTCTCTCTTATATACAATTCTCCCCAGCTGCAACCAATGAGGGGGATCATGGCCACTTCCTCTCTCGTAAGCCAAGTTGTTTCCTTCTCTGTTTCTCCCTGCGTGTCCTAGGATGAAGAGGAGATGGCTCTGGTTCTTCCTCTGACTTCCCAAGCTGGCCTCTGCCCTTCCCCAGCCTCCTCCACAACCTCCGGAGCCACACTCCCACTTCCTGTCAGCTGTTCCTCCTCTCCCTCAGAGTTTGACTGTAACAAGGGCATAACAGGTTGGCAGAAGCTGGGACAAGTAACGGGAACTCACTCCATTATGCGGTGCTAGGGATTCAAACCGCCGAAGTGCCGACCTTTCTGATCGACAAGCTCAGTGTCTTAGCCATTGAGCCACCGTGTCCCTTATAAGTTGAGGGTTACCTGTACTCTTATTATTGAACAAAAGGGGTGGTTTCTTTTACCACACTGCCATGAAACAAAAGTCCCTCGTTTTGAGGGGGTTGGCCTTCTTTAAAGGGACTCAAAATTTACTCACAACTGCTTTCTTTCCAAAGCTCACCTCCCTTCCCTCTCATCTTTTTCTCCTTTCTTCTCACCAAGTCTTCAAAGCTAGACTGCAAACACCTTGCATCAGGTAGAAAGAAAAAGCCTTAATTTATTCGGATGGTTTATTCAGTCACAGAGAGATGTCTCTTGATGCAACTAATAATGTTTGAATAAAACGGAACAAAACAACCGAAACTGGAATGCAAAAACAAATGTCTAAAAAAAAAAAAACAAATCAGTGAGTCAGCTGACTTCACTTGAGAGTGAAGACTTTTCTTCTTCCATCAGAAGGAACGCCGTAACAAATAAGTGTAACAAACAAATAAGTATTAAGTATCTGGGGGTGCAGATAACTAACAATCTGACTGCATCAAACTGCATCCCTGTTTGGTTTGGTGGCCACAGTGCCTCTGATGGAAAGTCTCTACAGAGAGTGGTGAGGACAGCAGAGAAGATTATAGGAAGTTCGCTTTCCGTCATTCAAGATGTTGCTTATACTGTAAGTGCTATGTGCTTAGAGCTCAAAGCATTGTTAGAGACCCCACAAACCCACTTCATGGTCTGTTTCTGTTGTTCCCCTCTGAGACGAGGTTTCGAAGTACACTGCTCAAAAAAATAAAGGGAACACTTTAACACAACACAATGTAACTCCAAGTCAATCACACTTCTGTGAAAACAAACTGTCCACTTAGGTAGCAACACTGATTGACAATCAATTTCACATGCTGTTGTGCAAATGGAATAGACAACAGGTGGAAAGCATACGCAGTTAGCAATACATCCTCAATAAAGGAGTGGTTCTGCAGGTGGTGACCACAGACCACTTCTCAGTTCCTATGCTTTCTGGCTGATGGTTTAGTCACTTTTCAATGCTGGCAGTGCTTTCACTCTAGTGGTAGCATGAGACGGAGTCTACAACTCACACAAGTGGCTCAGGTAGTGCAGCTCATCCAGGATGGCACATCAATGCGAGCTGTGGCAAGAAGGTTTGCTGTGTCTGTCAGCATAGTGTCCAGAGCATGGAGGCACTACCAGGAGACAGGCCAGTACATCAGGAGACGTGGAGGAGGCCGTAGGAAGGCAACAACCCAGCATCAGGACCACTACCTCCGCCTTTGTGCAAGGAGGGACAGGAGGAGCACTGCCAGAGCCCTGCAAAATGACCTCCAGTGGGCCACAAATGTGCATGTGGCTGCTCAATGGTCAGAAACAGACTCCATGAGGGTGGTATGAGGGCCCGATGTCCACAGGTGGGGGTTGTGCTTACAGTCCAACACCATGCAGGACATTTGGCATTTGCCAGAGAACACCAAGATTGGCAAATTCGCCACTGGCGCCCTGTGCTCTTCACAGATGAAAGCAGGTTCACACTGAGCACATGTGACAGACGTGACAGGGTCTGGAGATGCCGTGGAGAACATTCTGCTGCCTGCAACATCCTCCAGCATGACCGGTTTGGCAGTGGGTCAGTAATGGTGTAGGGTGGCATTTCTTTAGGGGGCTGCACAGCTCTCCACGTGCTCGCCAGACGTAGCCTGACTGCCATTAGGTACCGAGATGAGATCCTCAGACCCCTTGTGAGACCATATGCTGGTGTGGTTGGTCTTGGGTTCCTCCTAATGAAAGACAATACTAGACCTCATGTGGCTGGAGTGTGTCAGCAGTTCCTGCAAGATGAAGGCATTGATGCTATGGACTGGCCCGCCTGTTCCCCAGACCTGAATCCAATTGAGCACGTCTGGGACATCATGTCTCACTCCATCCACCAACGCCACGTTGCACCACAGACTGTCCAGGAGTTGGGGGATGCTTTAGTCCAGGTGTGGGAGGAGATCCCTCAGGAGACCATCCACCACCTCATCAGGACCATGCCCAGACGTTGTAGGGAGGTCATACAGGCACGTGGAGGCCACACACACTACTGAGCCTCATTTTGACTTGTTTTAAGGACATTACATCAAAGTTGGATCAGCCTGTAGTGTTTTTGTCCACTTTAATTTTGAGTGGAACTCTAAATCCAGACCTCCATGGGTTGCTAAATTTGATTTCCATTGATATTTTTTGTCTGACTTTGTTGTCAGGACATTCAACTATGTAATGAACAAAGTATTTAATAAGAATATTTCATTCATTCAGATCTAGGATGTCTTATTTTTGTGTTCCCTTACATTTTTTTGAGCAGTGTATTTCTAGCAGGACTGCCAGATTCTATAACAGCTTTGTTCCCTAGGCCCTCCATCCATCTGGTAAACTTCCAAGATTCATTTTTCTCACCATGTACATGTATATATCCGAATTAGACTGTGTTGTTTTTCTGTGTCATAGAATATATGTGGGTATATGCATAATTTTGTATTTTTATGTAATCATGTTTATATAGTATATATTGGAAGTAGTGAGAGTTGTATGCAACAAAATCTCATTTTAAGGCATGCTGATCAGTGTGTATTTAAATTGATAATAAAGTATTTTCTTTCTATCTATCTATCATCTATTTATCTATCTATCTATCTATCTATCTATCTATCTATCTATCTATCTATCTATCTATCTATCATCTAAAACTCTCACATTTTCCTACTGCATACAACAGATTAGAACCAAGGAAACAGTCAATTCAATAAAACTGTTCAGATTTTCTTTCTCTTTTTTTTTTAGACGTGATTCCTAATTTGGTGCAACCAGTTGTGGTCAACACATTACAAAAAAACAACAACGATGTTGAGACTTTGGAAAAAGTGCAGAGAAGAGCAATTAAGATGATTAAAGGCCTGGAGACTCAAACATAAGAAGAATGGTTGCGGGATTTGGGTCTGGCTATAGAGAAAAAAAGGACTAGTGGGGACATGATATCAGTCTTCCAATACTTGAGTGGTTACCATAAAGCAGAGGGGGTCAACTTATTTTCCATAGAGCCAGGGGGCAGGTCAAGAAACTAATCAAGGAGAGAAGCAATCTAGAACTAAGGAGAAATTGCCTGATAGTTGCAACTATTAATCAGTAGAAAGACTTGTCTTCAGAAGTTGTGGGTGCTCCATCAATGGAGGCTTTTAAGAAAGGACTGGACATCCATTTGTCTGAAATGACATAGAGTCGTGATGGCAAACCTATGGCACACATGCCACAGGTGGCACGCAGAGCCATTTGTGCCAGCATGCGAGCTGCAGGCAAACTTACCTCACTGCGCACAGCTGATTTTTGGCTAGTTTGAGGCCTTTTTCGGCCTCCCAGAGGCTTCAGGAAGGCTTCTGCAGGCTTTGCAGGCCGAAAACTAGGCCCGTTTCATCACTTCCGGTATTTCTGGAAAAACAGGAAGTGATGAAACGGGCCTAGTTTTTGGCCTGAAAAGCCTGCAGAAGCCTGCAGTAGCCTTCTTGAAGTCTCTGGGAGTCCGAAAAAGACCTCAAAAAATGCTTTTGATAAGCCTCTCCTCTTGATCTGTCAACCATGCTGGAATTCCATTCCAATTTGGGATTTATTTATTCAAAATCTACTCCCTCACTTCTGGCATCTCCACTAGGCAGCGAAAACACCCATAAAAGCCACGGTATGAATCAATGCTTCTTGTGTAAATGCCGACATTGCTGCCTTCAGCATCTCTGGCAGACCTCATCTTTGATTAAGGTTGATAGGGCCGACGTTTATGGCTGACATAGCTGTGTTGGGGCCAGCTTGCTTTTAGCATTTTTAACCTCTCAAGGATGCTGTAAAACCTTTGCAACAGATGATATTGTATGGAGAAGGAGGGAGAAGAAAGAAGGAACAGCGTCTTCGTGGAAGGTACAGCACAGCAGAACATCTGACCATTCACTCATACTTATGATAATGAGGTCTTTCTGTTGGAGAAGGGTGGATGGATGGAAGAGTGGATACATGTTTGGATGGACAGTTGGATGATGGATGGATGGATGGATGGATGGGAGGGACGGAGGAGTGAAGGAAGGAAGAAGTGTGGATAGGGGACTGAGGGTGGGTGGGTGGATGGATGGATGGATGGATGGATGGAGGATGGAGGGATGGGTGAATGGTTGGATGGATGGATGGACAGATGGAGGGAGGGAGGAATGAGGGAAGGAAGGAAGGAAAAAGTGTGGTTAGGAGAATGAGTGTGGATGGATTGATGGATTGATGGATGGGTGAATGGTTGATGGATGATTGGATGATGAATGGAAGGAAGGAAAATGCGAGGGAGAAAGGGAAGAAAAGAAGGAATATAGGTGGAGGTCTTCTTTCCTTCCTTCTCTTACCTCCCTCCTCCTCCTCCTCCTCCTCCTCCTCTTCCTCCTCCTCTCCTCCTGAAAAGTTTCTGTAGCCCTGAAGAGTATATGCTTTCTGCTTAAGTATATAATCCAAATCCTACATGCCCAACACTGGGAATGGTTTTATTTCTGAGATATATATATATCCTTAGAAACTATATAAATTACACAAATCCTTAGCTGCCATAAGAGCAAAGTCGGGGCAGACAAACCCTCTTTTAAGTTGGAAAACCAACCTGCAGCATTTTAATTTCCAGTCAAAAGTCAATCCACTGAAGCTTGGAATGGTATTAGAATGTTGTTAATTTGCAATGGTCGTTTTTGAATATACATATTTATTTTAGTAACGAAAGGAAAGGGATCCATGTTAAGAATTACAATGATATGCTGATACTTTGTTTGGAAAGCATTGTTTGGAAAGCGTTGTTTGCCATTGTAAATTGTCTTCTCTCTCTCTTAGTCTCACTCTCCTTCCCTCCCCCCTCTCTCCTTCTCCCTCCCTCCTTTCCTTCTTCCCTCTCCCTCCCTCCCTCTCTCTCCTCCTCTCCCCTCCCTCCTTCCCCTCTTTCCTCTTCTATCCCTCCCTTTCATTCTCTTTCTCCCTCTCCTCCCTCCCTCCTTCACTCCTCCTCTCTCCTTAGTTTTCTACAGAATAACAGAGTTGGAAGGGACCTTGAAGAGCTTCTAGTCCAACCCCCTAGTCATGTGCGAGTGCCTCCCACTGGCCAGCTGGTCTTTGGCTCTCTGCAGTGCTTGCATGGGGGCGGCAGATGCATGGGGAGGTGCATGTACAGCGGTGGGATGCCTGCACAGGGGGATGTATGTGCATGCGCAGAGTGTAGGGAGCATGCATAGGGGACGCATGCTCATTGCATTTTGGGATGCATGCAAGTATGCTTTGGGCACTCAGATTAGTCATCACTGCCCTATAACATTTCAGACAAATGATTGTCCAATCTCTTCTTCAAAATCTCCAGTGTTGGAGCACCCACAATTTCTGGACGCAACTTGTTCCACAGATTAATTGTTCTCACTGTCAGGAAATTTCTCCTTAGCTCTAAAGTGCTTCTTGCCTTGATTAGTTTCCATCCTTTGCTTATTGTCTTGCTTTTAAGTGCTTTGAAGAATAAGTTGATTCTCTCTTCTTTGTGGCAGCCCCTTAGATATAGGAACAGGACTATCATGTCACCCCAGTCCTTCTTTTCATTAAACTAAACATACCCCAATTCCTGCAACTTGGTCTTCCAATGTTTCAATCTCCAGCCCCCCAATCATCTTTGGTGCTCTTCTCTGCACTCTTTCTAGAGTCACATGCTTTTTGGTGGTGACAAAAGAAAAACCCCACTACTCAAGAAAAACAAACAAACCCTAGCTTCATGCTTCCCTGTGGCACAACTCCATTCATTTAGCTCCTTGCTGTGTCCCTTGTCTCTCCAAGGCAAGTAGATCAGGGCTATCAAACGATTGTCCACATACAGAAACGACCATGAGAGGTTGGAGCATCTACCCATGTGGTTGGGAGGACGTCTGATGTCCTCAAGTCAACTTTCCGTTGACTTTCTTTTTCTTAAAATAATTTTTATTCAACATTTATGTAATTAAAAACAAACATATATAAATACCCGAACAAAGCTGAATAACATACATGTAAGTACCCGCGAAAACTTATATATATATATATATATTCTTAAGTTTTCGCGGGTACTTACATGTATGGTATTCAGCTTTGTTCGGGTATTTTCTCATGTCATTGTAGTTGTGCTTTTAAAGTTGTAGCAACGTTTTGGCAGAATCTCATCTGCCATCATCAGGCTTCTGTATTGTGTTAGTCTGTGAGTCAGACTTTTACAGTTGTTTCAGTTTTAAATTTGGGGCAGCCTACTGCTGTGCCAGTATGGTTTTTTTCTTCATCCTGATTGGTTGGGAGTCTTGGTCTGTGTTTATTGGTCTTGGAGTTTGCTGTGTTCTGCTTGATTGGTGTTTCTAATATCTTCTGTCTGTTTTGTGGCTTTTTTTGTGTCTTGATTGGCTGGCAACATTGTGTTCCTGTATTGGAGGCTTTTAGTGCAGCTTGGCTCCGAGTAAATGGACGGCTATCATTTGTTAGGAAGCTAGGTTTCATCTGGGTGCCTGGTTGGGGTGTGTTTGAGCTGGAGGTATCAGGGGGGATCTGTTTGTGCCCAGGTGTTTGCCTGGCTAGTGGTGTGGATATTTTTTTGTTTGTGAGTGCAGGCTTCCAAATAATTGACAGTCTGGTGGAATCATCTCTTCTATTCATGCTTTCAGGTCTTTTTTCAATCTCTATGGCTTCTCTGATAATTCTGTAGCTGGGGTTTTCTATAGTGGCTAGGGTTTTGGTGCCATTGAAGTTGATGCTATGACCTGTGGCTTTCATGTGTTGGACTAATGAGGAAGTGTGTTTGTTAGGGTTTGGGAATTAACCCCTAGCAGAGTATTGCAGCAGTAGTCAAGCCAGGCAACCAAAGGAGAGCGGAAGGGCCCCAGAGTATACACACACTGAACACAAACACTGTTTGTAGTTTAAATAGTTTTTAATCCAGTTAGAGTTTAAGCATTGTCATTCAGTCCATTAAGTCATTCACAGTATTTCCATCCAGTAAGACTCACTAGTATAGTCCAAGTTAAGAGTCCTTGCAATATCTTTATCAGCCGATAAAGATATCTTCTCCTCCTCCGGTTTCACTCTCCAGAGAAACAAACGCTGGATATTCAGTAGACAGTAGCAAACAATAAAACAGTTCAGTCACAGGCACTCACAGTCAGTAATCACAGTTAGTCGCAGCAGCACACAGTTACAGCAAGTAACAGTAACAGACAGAGACAGTTACAGCCAGCCGGTTACAGCAAGCTTTCCAGCTTCTAATGCTTCCTTATATTGTAACTTCTAACCGCACCCTTAATCGGCTAATTGCCTGCTGCATTGTGCTTAAAGTGATAAGCACTTAAACCATGATATCTAAGTTTTATATATTTATTCACCCAAACCATATTTGGTATCAATGTTATACCTAACATACTCCCCTTTTTGGGTGAAATAAATATATAATACCTTTACAATCTTATCCCATATTTTTCACAACTCTCCTGGTGCTTACTGGCACCTTGGGCTTTAGTAAAATTATCAGCTAAATTGTCCTCCGACATACAGTACTCTAGCTGAATCATCTTACTTCTTACAGATTGTCTCACGTTTAGGTATCTTAGATCTGTATGCTTGCTCCTTGTTTTTACTCCAATATTTGTGGCCATTTGAATTGCTGCCTGATTATCTTCATGTATAATTATAGGATAATCTACAGTTATACCTATATCAATTAACATTTGTTTATACATTATTAATTCTGTACATAACAATGATAAACAGGAGAATTCTGCCTCCATAGTAGACAAACTTATATGCTGTTGTCTTATTGACTTCCAGCCTATTAATGTCTTACCCAGCATTATGGCTGTTCCTGAAGTCGACTTTCTAGTGTCTCTTTCAGATGCAAAGCTAGCATCTGCATAAGCACTCAAAATTAAATCACCCTTTGGTTCTAAATACAATGAATAATTCATTGTCTTTTTAAGATATCTTAATATCCTCTTAGCTGCAATCCAGTGTCTTTCACATGGTGCAGAATTGAATCTAGCCAACTGATTCACGCAGTACGATATATCTGGTCTAGACCAATTACTAATATAACTCAAACTACCAATTAAAGATTGATAAATCACCTTATCAAACTCAGGACTTTGTTCATCAGTGTTGCTAAACTCCTGACTCATTGGAGTCTTAGCTGGCTTACAAAGCTCCATCTTGTAATCTTTTAGCAATTTGCTTATCTTATCTTCCTGAGATATCTTAAAACCTTTCCGTGTTTTCTTTATATTCAAACCGAGATACTTCTTTATCTCCCCTAATTGCTTGATCTTTATTCTCTTTCCTAATGATGCTATTATTTTATTTGCTTCATCATTAGTTTCAGTTATCAATGCAATGTCATCTGTGAATAGTAATAATAATGATACTTTCCCATTTGTCTCCCTCTTAAACAGACATGGATCAGCTAAACCAGCTTTAAATCCTATATTGTCTAGTTCCTTTACAATATACTGGTTCCATTCATAGCCTGATTGTTTAAGACCATAGAGACTTTTCTTTAACAACCAACAATCATTATTATCCTTATTTTCACTTTTAATACCAACAGGTTTTTTCATATAAATAATATGTTTTAATGGGCGTGCAAGTAAGCAGTTTCCACATCTAGATGGTTAACTATATAGTTTTTACTAGCTGCCCACACTAAAGCTGCCCTCAAGGTTGCTGCCTTAAGACTAGGTGCAAACACCTCATCATAGTCATTGGCATTCTGCCTAAAACCTTGGGCTACTAACCTTGCCTTATGGATTAAATTACCATCTTTATCTATTTTTACCTTAAATATCCATTTGCAGCCAATGGATTTCTTTCCTACAGGTAATTTGGCATTTTCATACACCTTCATATCTCTTAATGAATTCAGTTCCTTATTCATTGCTGCATACCATCTTTCTTTTTCCTTAGTAGGATACTTTTTAATTTCTTCAACAGAATTAGGAACTTCATTAATCTGGCACACTGTGTTAGCCTGGTACCTATCAGGCGGTCTAGATACACGTGTAGTTCTTCTGGGAATTACAGGGCTTACAGGAGGACTTTGTTGAACTACTACCTGTTCATCATCCTCATCCTGTTCAGCTATTGCATCTGTTTCTTCCTTTATGGGCACTATTTCATCCTGTATTTGTCTCTTTACTTTATTTTTGAAGTTACAGGGATAACTAATGGGATTTCTATAGGATTCAATAATTACATCTTTATTGGCATCCTGTTCTAATTTCTCCCATCCTTCATGTTCTAGAAATTGGGCACTAGCACTACATAACACTTTAGATGTGCCTTTCTCCCAAAATCTATATGCCCTATGGTTTGCCTGATAACCAACGAAGAAAAATCTTTTAGCTCTATGTTCCCCTTTTTTTCTGAGTTGTGCAGGAATATGCACCCATGCTGGTGCACCAAATGTGTGCAGGTAACTTAGATCAGGTTTCCTGCCATGCCACCTGGTGAATGGAATTTCACCTGTTGTTGTATTAACAACGTTGTTCAATATGTTATTAGCACACATTGTAGCCTCCCCCACAAAGAATCAGGTAACCCAGAATCATTTAACATTGTTCTAACCATTGCCTGTAGTGTTTGGCCTCTTCTTTCAATAAAAGCATTATGTTCTGGCCTGTATGGAGCAGTCTTCTTATGCTCTATTCCAGCTATCTTAAGTCTGTTCTGGAATTTGTTATTAATAAATTCCGTGCCATTATCTGTCACCAGGGTTATCAGTTGACGTTTAGACTTTCTTTCAGCAAACCTAAGCCAATTGAAAAAATGTTGATATGTTTCAGTTTTGCTTTTCATTAAATAGCAAAACCCATATCTAGAATAATGGTCCATAATGCTCAGTATATATCTAGCACCCCCATACTGGGTTTCTTTGGACCTATGATGTCTGCAAATACTACTTCTAAAGGTTCTTTTGTTTTGAAACCATTTAGCCTATTTGCAGGCAATACTTTGCTCTTATCTTCACAGCAAACATTACAACGCAAATATTTATCACAAGATTTTAACCTTATTCCTTCAGATAACTCAACTGTTCGTTTTAGCATTTTAAAATTTACATGCCCCAAACGCCTATGCAATAAATGGATACATTCTTCATGAGGCTTTATATTATTAAATACAGTTTGAGCCTCCCCTTTCTTACTATTATCTAATACATATAATGTTCCATTTAAAGCTGCAGTTACCCTTTTGTTATCTTTTTCAATTATGCAATTATTATCTTTAAAAGTAATTACATAACCTAATTTATCTAATACCCTTACTGAAAGCAAATTAAACTTTAGTTGCGGTACATACAACATTTTTATATCCTGGTTTATGTACGGACAACGTGCAAAACCTTGACCTTTCGCTTTCAGGTTCCAGCCGTTAGCAAGAGATATATGTTGAGAACTTGTAGACATTTTTATAAATTTTGTCTTATCTCTTGTGATGCAGTGGGATGCGCCACTGTCAACCACCCATAAATTATTCTTCATATCAGAGTTGCTAAACGTGGCTAGTTCAAATGCTTTCTTTGGCTTTTTTACATTCTGGCTTTTTCTCTTTTGCAAAATCTTGCCAAATGTCCTCTGCCTCCACAATTAAAACACTTTTTAATTGTGTATGCCGTCGAAGATAAATTCTCTTCTTCCAGGTGCTTTACTTTGCTTTGCTGGTTTCTTTCAAACTTTGAAGATAATTTCTCTTCTTTCTTATCTTCTCTCAGCTCGTCACGCTCACGCCTTCTTCTGGCTTCTTCTAGTAGCCTGCCTGTAATCTCGGTTAATGAGAGGCTTTCTTTTGGCAATACCTCTAACGAAGTCACATAGTCATCATAGCTTTGATCTAATGAAGATAATATTATGTAGACTTGTTGCAGTTCATTAAATAAAAGCTCTTTTTCTTGCAATTCTTGAAAAATGCTCTTCATACAGTTTAAATGAACTAACATATCTCCATTCCTCTGAAGATGCGTTCGAAAAAGCTTCCGTGTAAGATTTATATGTGCTCCTACACTGTCCCGAACATAAATCTTCCTGAGGTTCTCCCCAGCAGTTTGCAGCATTTTCTTCTCCACGAATATGGACAAGCTGCTGATCACAGAGAGTCAGTCCTATGATGCATAAAGCCTGCTCATTCTTCAGTTTAAAGTCTTGTAACTTTTCGTTATCATCATCATCAGCAGGATCCCATCTACTCACATCTGGTGGGTTTGCTATAATGTCCCACAATCCTTCTCTGCGTAGAAGTAAACTACATTTCATTGACCATGAAACATAGTTTGTTCCATCCAGCCTGGATATCATGGACAATTGTGACAAATTTACTTGTGCCATTACTCTTCAGATATTTTGACTATTTTAAACTAATTAAAACAGTTTGTTTTTACAGTAATGTGCAACTCACACCAACTCTCTCTGCTATATCCTGGTTAGTTAGACTATGCTGCTGGGCCCATAACCAATGTTAGGGTTTGGGAATTAACCCCTAGCAGAGTATTGCAGCAGTAGTCAAGCCAGGCAATCAAAGGAGAGCGGAAGGGCCCCAGAGTATACACACACTGAACACAAACACTGTTTGTAGTTTAAATAGTTTTTAATCCAGTTAGAGTTTAAGCATTGTCATTCAGTCCATTAAGTCATTCACAGTATTTCCATCCAGTAAGACTCACTAGTATAGTCCAAGTTAAGAGTCCTTGCAATATCTTTATCAGCCGATAAAGATATCTTCTCCTCCTCCGGTTTCACTCTCCAGAGAAACAAACGCTGGATATTCAGTAGACAGTAGCAAACAATAAAACAGTTCAGTCACAGGCACTCACAGTCAGTAATCACAGTTAGTCGCAGCAGCACACAGTTACAGCAAGTAACAGTAACAGACAGAGACAGTTACAGCCAGCCGGTTACAGCAAGCTTTCCAGCTTCTAATGCTTCCTTATATTGTAACTTCTAACCGCACCCTTAATCGGCTAATTGCCTGCTGCATTGTGCTTAAAGTGATAAGCACTTAAACCATGATATCTAAGTTTTATATATTTATTCACCCAAACCATATTTGGTATCAATGTTATACCTAACAGTGTTCCAGCTTTTTTACTGCATTTTTGTGTTGATGGAGTTGATGGTTGCAGATTGGTTGGCTTTTTCATAAGAACCTGTGTGGCTGAGGTGCTGGCTGTGTCTCTATCAACCTGGGTAATGGGCTGTGTGATGACCTTCTGACTTCTATTGTTGTGACATCCTGGGTCTTGTGCTGTAATTTTCTGTGTTGTAACGACCTGGGTAGTGGGCTGTGTGATGACCTTCTGAGTTCTATTGTTGTGACATCCTGGGTCTTGGGCTGTAATCTCCTGGGTTGTTGGCTGTATTGCAACATCCTGAGGTTTTGTGGTGTAACCTCCTGAGTTCCATGATGTGATATCCTGAGCGGGTGGCTGTGATGTAACATTCTGGGTTTTGGTTTATATTTATAGAGAGATGGCAGCTCCAATCACACCTTGCTCACACAAGCACGAAGCCGAAAGCACCAGCCTGAAGATGGCGAGTGGGACCTTGTTAAAACGTTGCCAAGATACTCTCAATCTTACACGGGAAAAGACCCAAACATGCCAAGACCTGCACACTTGTACCCGAGAAAATCTACAGATAGATAGATAGATAGATAGATAGATAGATAGATAGATAGATAGATAGATAGATGATAGATATTTTTTCTTAAGTTTATATATATATAAACATTTTACAGCGAGCTTTGAGCAATAGTTACACTTATACTTTTCTATCATTGAAGCGTTCTACCTTGTTACAATAAATTTCTCATCCTTTTAGTGTCTTTGGTTCTATGCATATAAATTTACAATTAATTACACTTCTCCCTTATTTTCAATATATTATCAAATTATCAGATGTTTACCTTTTCTTTAACCAATCATACCAGATGTCCCATACTTTATAATAATAATCACTATCTTGATTATATTTTAAGAGTTTGGTTAGTCTGTCCATCTCAGCGCACTCATGTATTTTACTGATTATCATATTTTCTGAGGGGGTCGTAGCCGATTTCCAGTTTTGGGCAAAGCTTATTCTGGCTGCAGTTATGATATGCAAAATCAAGTACTGGTATTTCTTTTTCAAATTTAGTTCTATCATGCCTAATAAAAATATTTCGGGTTCAAGTTTTAGTTCTTGTTTCGTTATTTCTAATATCGAAGTTCTAATTTTTTGCCAATTTTTTTTCGAATTTTTTTCTTTGACTTTCAAAAGCCGTCTGCTTCCGCCCTGAAAGGACAGAAACTTTTCGATAGATCGGAGGAAGGTTCGTTTTTCAAAAATATAAAATGAAGCACACAACGGTTCAAGTTAATTTTAATGAGCCATCTATCAGTTGAGGTGAGGTACGATCTCTGGGATGCAAAGGATGGTATCGCCATGGTTACCTCCTCTCCTGTTTGTTGGGGTTGGGAGGTGAGATGACAATTTGCCTTGTGTATTATCAAAGCGCCAGGGGGAAACGCCCCCTTTTCATGAGCCTCGACTCTAATGATTGCATTGATTCCCATTGTAAATCATATTTCTCACCCTCTCATCCTGCCTCTTTGACTCTCCTCGAACTGTCTCAAGGAAGCCCACCGTCTCCTCTTTTTGCCACCGCCGAAGCTCCAGATGATGTTAGGGTAATGATGATAAATTTTACCCTCAGGCCGAACCGTTTCCACATTACGGATAATATCCCCACCACACAAATACGTTCTGTGAGTGGAATCGGAGACCAGGCACATCCGCTGACCTGGGAGCTGGCAGGAGGAAACAGCTCTCCCCCATAGTAGGGTTTGTACGTTTGGAAATCTGCCGTAAACAAATACCTGAAGAGATGGGAAGGGAAAGCAGGAAAAGATGAGGTTGAGAAATGAGACAGGGAAGGTAGGAGAAGAAACTCATTTCACAGGCTTCAGACTCGGCTGATGTCCTTTGCAAGGAGCAAATGAGAACTTTGAGGCATCTGAGGACAACCTGTGGATATGGCAGAATAACAGAGTTGGAAGGAACCTTGGAGGCCTTTTAGGTGACACTTTTCTAAACAGCAATGGCCAACGTGGAGTCCTAGGGGACAATCGCTTAAATATGAGCCAGCTGTGTGCAGCAGCTGCCAAAAAAGCCAATGCAATCCTAGGCTGCATTAACAGAAATATAGAATCAAGATCACGTGAAGTATTAATGCCACATTATAATGCCTTGGCAGGGCCACACTTGGAATACGGCATCCAGTTTTAGTTGTCATGGTGTAAAAAAAGATGTTGAGTCTCTAGAAAAAGTAGAGAGAAGAGCAACCAGGATGATGAGGGGACTGGAGACTAAAACATATGAAGAATGGTTACAGGAACTGGGCCTGGCTAGTCTAGGGAAGAGAAGGACCAGGGGAGACAGGATAGCAGTGTTGAAATATTTGAGGGGCTGCCCCAGAGAGGAAGGGGTCAAGCTATTTTCTAAAGCACTCGAAGGCCAGACAAGGAATAATGGATGGAAACTGATCAAGGAGAGATTCAACCTGGAAATAAGGAGAAATTTTCTGACAGTGAGAACAATCAACCCATGGAACAGAAGTTGCCCTTGGAAGTTGTGGGAGTGCCATCACTTGAGACCTTCAAGAAGAGATTGGACTGCTATCTGTCAGAAATGGTGTAAGGTCTCCCGCTTGGGCAGGGGGGTGAGTTGGACTAGATGACCTATAAGGTCCCTTCCAACTCTGATTATCTGTTATCTGTTATCTTTTCTAGTCTAATCCCCTGCTCAAGCAGGAGACCTTATGCCATTTTAGACAAATGGCTGCTCTTCTTAAAAGCTTCCACAACTTTTGAAGGCAAGCTGTTCAGAATAACAGAATAACAGAAGTTGGAAGGGATCTTGGAGGTCTTCTAGTCCAACCCTCTCCTCAAGCAGAAGACCTTACAGCATTTCAGACACACATAGTTGTCCAATCTCTTCTTAAAAACTGCCAGCAATAAAGCGCCTCCAGCTTTTTGAAGGCAAGTCTTTCCACTGGTTGATTGTTCTCATGGTCAGAAAATGTCTCCTTAATTCTAAGTTGCTTCTCTCCTTGATTAGTTTCCATCCATTGCTTCTTGTCCTGCCTTCTGGTTCTTTGGAGAATAGATTGACCCCTCTTCTTTGTGACAGCACCTCAAATATTGGAAGATTGCTATCATGTCACCCTTGCTCCTTCTTTTCATTAAACTAGACAAACCCAATTCCTACAACCGTTCTTCATATGTTTTAACCTCCAGCTCCCTAATCATCTTGGTTGCTCTTCTCTGTACTCTTTCCAGAGTCTCAACACCTTCTTTATATTGTGGTGACCACAACTGGATGCCATATTCCAAGTGTGGCCTTACCAAGGCATTATAAAGTGGCATTAACACTTCACGTGATCTTGATTCTATATCTCTGTTAATGCAATCTAGGATTGCATTGGCTTTTTTGGCAGCTGCCACACACAGCTGGCTCATATTTAAGTCATTGTCCCCTAGGACTCCAAGATCCCTCTCACAGTTGTTGTTGTTTAGCCAAGTGTCACCTCGTCTGTAGCTATACATTTGGGGACCTCCTGAAGAGGTATCTAAAGGCACTCAGATCTTGTAGGATTGCAGTTGTTCTGGGTGGGGTTTTTTTTGGTATTGTTATTTGTTTCTTAGTATCCCACCTTCTTTATTTTTAAAATTAACTCAAGGCGGTGAACATATCCAACCCAAAAAGACCAAGTTTGTCTCTAAATGTCAAACTTTCAAACCAACACACTTCACTGAATTTTATGCAGCAGAAAAATTAAAAGAATCTCAGGGCACTACGTGCAATGATGTAAATCTGGAACTTATTATCTCATATTGGCTGATTAAAATACAGATCCTAACATAACCCAGGCAAATATCTTACTCAGATTTTTTTTTTTTCTTAGCACCTTTCTGTTTTGTTTTATTGAATGGCTTGATCCTTAAAACCCAATCTTATGCTTCTGCTGTTCCTAACCGTGATTCGAAATTAGGGATTTGCAAAGCTTATCAAAATGTGAGCAAGTCCTTTCACAATATTCGTTATAACTTTATAACTCCCCGGGGGAAGAAAAAAATCTCAAATAGATTTTTCTTATAATTTTTTTTTTTACAATTGTTTTGGAATGTACTATGCTGTTCAGGGTTCTTTATGGTGGGTGGGTGGGGATGCATAGAATAAAGATAGAAAGATGATAGAAAAATGATAGATAGATAGATAGATAGATAGATAGATAGATAGATAGATAGACAGACCAGACAGACAGACAGACAAATAGATGTAGGTAGGTAGATAGACAGATAGATGTAGGTAGGTAGATAAATAGATAATTATCTATAGTTAGATAATTAAATATAAATAGAATTAGAGATGGATAGATGGATGGATAGACAGACAGGCAGGCAGGCAGGCAGATAGATCATTACCTACATATAGATATAATCAGAATCAGAATTAGAATAGAGCTGGAAGGGACCTTGGAGGTCTTCTAGTCCAGCCCCCTGCTCAAGCAGGAGACCCTATACCATTTCAGACAAGTGGCTGCTCAATCTCTTCTTAAATACCTCCAGGGTTAGAGCACCCACAACTTCTGGAGGCAAGTTATTCCACTGATTCATTGTCCTCACTGTTAGGAAGTTTCTCCTAAATTTCAGGTTGCTTTTCTCCTAGATTAGTTTCCATCCATTGTTTCTTGTCCTGCCCTCTGGTGCTTTCATATTTGTTTGTTTGTGTGTTTATTATTTGTCAAGCAAGTATTAGATAACAGGTATAAGTATAAACATGATTAGGAACATATGAAATGGATATGAATAAAAAGGAACCTTAGGACAGGGACAGTAGGCACGTTGGTACAATTATGCACACCCCCTACAGACCTCTTAGGAAAGGGGTGAGGTCAATAGTAGACAGTCTAAGGTTAAAGTTTTTGGGGTTTGGAGAAGAAATTGATATGTTTAAATTGATATATCTATCAATATATATAAAAATAGATAGATGGATAGATGGATAGATAGATAGATAGATAGATAGATAGATAGATAGATAGATAGATAGATAGATAGATAGATAGATAGATAGACAGACAGAGAGGGAGAGAGGGAGAGAGGGAGAGAGACAGACAGACAGACAGACAGACAGACAGACAGACGAGGTGGGTAGATAGATAAACAGAGACAGATAGATAGATGTCGTGGAGAGAGATATAAGTGGATAGATGAGTGGATGGATAATTACAATTAGTTATCAGTTCTTCCAATTCAGTAGCCTCATTTGCAGCTGGCAGACTAAAGAAAACAGAATGTTCCTTTCCCCCAAATAATGTGCCTTCTCTCTTTGAGGGTCCCAAGATGTGGAGATTCAGAAAAATGATGTGTGAATGCCAAATGTTGTCCTCAGATCAGAATGAAGTCCACAGAAATGAGGAAGGGGGATTTGTCTTATAATTTATCATTATATTTATGTATTTAAGGTCCCTTCCAACTTTCTTATTCTGTCTTTTTCAAAGGAGTCACCTCTTCTCATTAGGTGGCCAAATTATCTGAGTTTCCGCTCCAGTATTTGTCCTTCCAAGTTCAAGACTTACTGATGATGGATTGACCCAAGCTCTACTCAATCAGTCCAATTTTCTAGAATGGCCTAATCCAATGGTCCCCAACCTTTTTTATGCCGCGGCCCGGTACCGGCATCAGCTGGGCGCCGCCATCTTGTTTTGATGAAAAAGTGCTTCTGGTGAGCTTTTTACCCGGAAAAGTTCACCGGAAGCACTTTTTCATCAAAACAAGATGGCGGCGCCCAGCAAACCAGCGGCCCGGTAGGATTTGTTCCACGGACCGGTACCGGTCCGTGGACCGGTGGTTGGGGACCCCTGGCCTAATCCACTGAACCTAATCTCTAGGCTAGGGCTTGCATTTCATCCTGTCCTGACATTCAGCTCCATGTGTCACAACTTTGATCGTTGTTCTAGAACAGGGGTCTGCAAGCTAAAACACTCAAAGAGCCATCTGGACCCATTTCCCACTGAAAAGAAAACACCGGGAGCCAATAATTTAGCAACTGGTGTGACTGGGTGGGCGTGGCCAACTCAAGGCCACTCCCTCCCACCCAGTCACCCCCTGCTCTGGAATATAGAGCAGGTCAGGGCTCCGGCATCCTCCCCCCATTTAAATCATAAATCTCTAGCCGCATATATCAGAGTTTGAAGAAGATTTATTAGGCGTGACCATGCCAGTGCTACCTGGGTATAGCCGACTCTGAGACACATCATTCATTGTCACCCTTGACCCTGGTTTTCCTCCCCATCCCCTGGATTTATCTTCTCCAATGGGACATATCCATAGCCAAGAGTCATCAATCATGCTCTCCAGTAATAATCTTGCACGCCAACAGCTTCGGCTGCCTAGCAGTTATCTGAAGCATTTAAGGAATGCACTGCTCCCCCCACTCCCTTTCTGCTGTCAACTCTAAAAGACCAGAGAAATATTTTTGAGTTGACAGAGCGAGTCTCCATCCCCTGGCATCACCCTTACCTTCTCAGGCCAAGTGAGCAGTGACGGGGAGGGGAGTCGAGTCACCAGCCAATGGTGGGATCAGCCGACAGGGAGCCACAGCAGAGGACCGAAAGAGCCGCATGTGGCTCCAGAGGTACAGGTTGCCGACCCCTCTTCTAGAACCTGAAGGCCAAGCTCATTTTTCATCTTGGCTTTTTGGTGGTTGTAAGCGTGCATTAGTTAGCAAGGCATACGTGCAAATATATGCATACAAGCTCTTGATTATTCAGTCTACATCCCGTTTCTTTCCCTCCCAAACGCCAAGCTTGGGAAAGCGCCAACCTTGGGAGTCTCCGGTTTTAACTTTGCAGCAAGGATGGTTAGAATAACAATGCGTTTGGTTTATGTTTGAATGCAAATGGGATACACACAATGCATGCTTTCCAGAAAGGTACCTCAAGGAATATACCATGGTTGTACTATTTGCATTTTCCAGGAAGACATTTCCACGTGCTCAAGACTTTTAACATTTATTCATTTAATTCTTTCTTTGTTAGGGACTCTGGCTTGGATGCCATTTTAATGTGGGTAGCTCTAGACTGCTTACAAAAGTCAAAATGCAAATAACCCCAGAGGAAATCTAATAATAAGTGTAATAATAAAAGACATTGCCTTTGCAAAGAAGTGGAAGAAATAGGAGATCATCTGGCTAGCTGTTGAAAGAAGATCGAATGGACTGAGTACAAACAGTGGCATGACAAAGTAGCAACAACGGTGCGCCGGAAGACCAGCAAGAAATACCATTTGCCTGCAAGCAAGAACTGGTGGGACCATAATCTAGAGAAAATGAAGACGCTAAAGTGCTCAAACAGACAAGCATCTGCCACACAACACTCCATATTTAACAACTGTCGATAAAACAAGATTTTAAAAAGTATTGACAGCGGACATGATGATACATGGACACAGCAGAAGAGAAGAGAAAGAACCGGAGCGGATAACAAAATACAAAGACTTGCCAATAGAAATAGAACAACCGTGGCAAAAGTAGTACCAATAGTCATAGGTGCCTTGGGTTCAATCCCAAAACATTGGGAGTGTTGCTGGAACATCATCGACATTGACAACTTCACCCTCCGTCAATTGCAAAAGGCAGCTTTACTTGGAACGGCTTACATCCTTTGCATCTTTCACAAACTTTACCAGCTCGAAAGCAATAGCCCTCTTCTCTGTGGTGTGTGTCTGTGTGGTCACACAAGTCAAGATAGTGTGCTCCACTCCATGTTCAAAACCCTCCTGAAGTTTTAAGTCACTACAAGTTTGGGGGTACAAACTCTTCACTGCCTTCTTCTGGAGGAACATCTTGTAGGCATCCAACACAGAGAAAATCTCTTTCTGGAGCATGTCTCTAAGGTGCCAACAAAGGTCTTTATTCAATCAAGAAACCATCAAGAACCCTTCCACCAACACTGACAGGGCAAGCCACATGTGTATAAACCTCACTCCCTTCTGGCACTGATGATGTTACCTACTTGGGTAGTGAAACGTCTGCAAGAAAATCACCAAACTAGAGAAAATTGAGAAACTTACCCTCCTCCTCCTCCTCCTCCTCCTCCTCCTCCTCCTCCTCCTCCTCCTCCCCCCCTCCTCCTCCTCCTCCTCTCCTCCTCCTCCTCCTCCTCCTCCTCCCCCTCAAAACATCTCCCTTCTAACACTGATGATGTAACCTAGTTGGGTAATGAAACATCTGCAAGAAAACCACCAAACTAGAGAACACTGAGAAACTTATAGTTGTCTTCCTCCTCCTCCCCTTCCCTCTCTCCTTCCAAAATACCTCGGCCTTTAATCATCTTAGTTGCTCTTCCTTGCACTTTTTCCACAATTGTCCTCCTCCTCCTCCTCCTCCTCCTCCTCCTCCTCCTCCTCCTCCTCCTCCTCCTCCTCCTCCTCCTCCTCCTCCTCCTCCTCCTCCTCCTCCTCCCCCTCCTCCCCCTCCTCCCCTCCCCCTTCTCTAAACCCTTCCCTTCTACCACTGATGATGTTACCTAGTTGGGTAATGAAATGTCTGCAAGAAAACCCTCAAACTCACTGAGGACTCTACTGTCCTCCTCCTCTTCCTCCTAAACCCCACTCCTTTCTAGCACTGATGATGTTACGTAGTTTGGTAATGAAACATTGCAAGAAAACCACCAAGCTCAGAGCCCACCGAGGACCCCGTGTCTCTTTACATTTTTCTACCATGACAGGGTGTCTACAGAAGAAGGGAGATATCAGGAGAATTTCTCCACTAACAGCAGCCAACGGGGGCTTCTAACTTCATTTAACACTAACAACACCCCCATTTCAGAGGTGGTATTCAGCAGGTTCTGACCAGTTCTGGAGAACCGGTAGCAGAAATTTTGAGTAGTTCAGAGAACCGGCAAATCCCGTCTCTGACTGGGCCCACCCCCATCTATTCCCCGCCTCCCAAGTCCCAGTTGATTGGCTGGGTCTTTTTTGGTTGCCCTGCACAGGAGAACGGAGCTGGAAATCAGGTTAGTGGGTGGGGGGGGGAATGGGGATTTTGCAGTAACCTTCCCTCTGGAGTGGGATGGGAATGGGGATTTTACAGAATCCGTCCCCTGCCACACCCACCAAGCCACGCCCACCAAGCCACACCACTCCCACCAAGCTACACCCACAGAACCAGTAGTAAAAAATTTTGAATCCCACCACCGCTCAATTTGCTTCCTCAAGTGACTTGTTGGGGTAGACAGTCACACAAAGTCAGAAGCAAAAAAAGCTTGATTTATTTCGCCTTTATTGTTTAAATTTCCAAGGCCTGAATTCAGCACACCCTGGTGTACGGTGGTGCTCAAAACTTTTCAGCAGCCGCTCCTTCTGTTCCTCCAGTCTGCTGAATTTTCGCCCCAAAATAACCTCAGAAACACCCAAGAGGGAGAGAGACCAAGATGACAAGCGATGCCCTATGCATGATTTTTGTCCTTGATGTTCCTTCTCCCTGGAAAGATGCCAGAGGCCCTGCAATGCGTTTTAAGGTGCGGGAAATATCTTTGCTTGCCTGCAGGTAAATTCGGAGGTAATTTTCTGATCCTGCCAGGTCTGGATGCGGCCCGCCCGGGGGACAGCGCTTCAAAAGGAAAAGAAATCTCCCCCCCCCACACCGTCTCTCGAGGGGTGAGGAGATCAAATCCTTCCTCATTTGCAAAGGCTCATTTTTTGCAAAAACAAAAATTTTCAAGCGTGGCCTGTTATTATTATTATTTCTTTTTAATGCAACTGTGTGAGGAGCCAGCTGAAGTTTTATTAATGCAGACGGATGGAAGGAATTTGGAAACCACAATGATCTGTGTGGGTTTTTTAACACAAGAAGACAATGGTCAACTTCGAATCACAGAATCATAGAGTATACCATATACTCTGGTGTGGCCCCTGCCCTTTGGAACAGCATCTGATGGGATTTTCTCTCTCCTGGAGTCATAAACTCCAGCATTTAAGACTTAGCTGTGTGTTGTTATTTTGAATTTATTTTGAAATTTTCTACAACAGAAATAACAAATAAAAACCATCTTTCGGTTATCCAATGTGTTGTTTGGATACATATATCTTGTGCATATAATAATATTTCTATCTATTTCTCATTAAGTTTACAATCATGTTATATTCTAGTCAACATTATATTTCATATTATATCATTAATATATTATCATTAGATTTTTTTATTTCAATTTCAAACTATTCTTAAAGGCAAATCCCAACATTTACTAAATTACAGGTGAAACTTGAACAATTAGAATATCGTGCAAAAGTTTATTTCAGTAATGCAACTTAAAAGGTGAAACTAATATATGAGATAGACTCATTGCATGCAAAGCAAGATAGTTCAAGCCATGATGTGTCATAATTGAGATGATTATGGCTTACAGGTCATGAAAACCCCAAATCCACAATCTCAGAAAATTAGAATATTGTGAAAAGGTTCAATATTCTAGGCTCAAAGTGCCCCACTCTAATCAGCTAATTAAGCCAGAACACCTGCAAAGGGTTCCTGAGCCTTTAAATGGTCTCTCAGTCTGGTTCAGTAGGAATCATAATCATGGGAAAGACTGCTGACCTGACAGTTGTGCAGAAAACCATCATTGACACCCTCCATAAGGAGGGAAAGCCTCAAAAGGTAATTGTAAATGAAGTTGGATGTTCCCAAAGTGCTGTATCAAAGCACATTAATAGAAAGTTATGTGGAAGGAAAAAGTGCAGAAGAAAAAGGTGCACAAACAGCAGGGATGACCGCAGCCTGGAGAGGATTGTCAGGAAAAGGCCATTCAAAAGTGTTGGGGACTTTCACAAGGAGTGGACTGAGGCTGGAGTCAGTGGAACAAGAGCCACCACACACAGACGGATCCTGGACATGGGCTTCAAGTGTCATATTCCTCTTGTCAAGTCACTCCTGAACAACAAACATCAGAAGCATCTTACCTGGGCTAAAGAAAAACAGAACTGGTCTGTTGCTCAGTGGCCCAAAGTCCTCTTTTCTGATGAGAGCAACTTTTGCATCTCATTTGGAAACCAAGGACCCAGAGTCTGGAGGAAGAATGGAGAGGCACACACTGCAAAATGCTTGAAGTCCAGTGTGAAGTTTCCACAGTCTGTGTTGATTTGGGGAGTCATGTCATCTGCTGGTGTTGGTCCACTGTGCTTCATTAGGTCCAGGGTCAATGCAGCCGTCTACCAGGAGATTTTGGAGCACTTCATGCTTCCTTCTGCAGACGAGCTTTATGGGGATGCTGACTTCATTTTCCAGCAGGACTTGGCACCTGCCCACACCGCCAAAAGCACCAAAACCTGGTTCAATGACTGTGGGATTACTGTGCTTGATTGGCCAGCAAACTCGCCTGACCTGAACCCCATAGAGAATCTATGGGGCATTGCCAAGAGAAAGATGAGAGACATGAGATTGAACAATGCAGAAGAGCTGAAGGCCGCTATTGAAGCATCCTGGTCTTCCATAACATCTCAGCAGTGCCACAGGCTGATAGCTTCCATGCCACGCTGCATTGAGGCAATAATTGCTGCAAAAGGGGCCCAAACCAAGTACCGAGTACATATGCATGCTTATACTTTTCAGAGATCCGATATTGTTCTATGTATAATCCTTGTTTTATTGATTGCATGTAATATTCTAATTTTCTGAGATTATGATTTTTTGTAAGCACCTGTTTTATTAATACATAGACCTATGTGAGCCTTTTTCCTTCCCCAAACTGTGTGTAACCCTGCCCCTCCCACCTAAAAATACGCAGAGTGTATCAGTTCTGAAAAATGGAAACCTATTACATTCATGTGAGCTTCAGCTGAATTTCTCACACTTTTAATGATACCCCCCACCCACACACACACATGTTATGCAACACACTGCTTAGCAGACACACAGCTCCATATGTCTTGTGTGGTGCATTGGTTTGATTTTCTGATTGCTATTATTCTGAGAGTAATTCTCATTTTTTTAAGACTATAAAATAAGGGTCCCATATGGTCATTCCTGTATCATGTCAAAGGACACGTGGCTCAACACACACAGACACACATGAAAATCACACTTTCTAAACCTTGCAAAAACTAAATAATATTTCCCAGCTGGTGATTCAAATAACCCAGCGTTGCTTAACTGGGGAAATGTTTAGGGAGGGGGAAAAAAAACTAAAGAAAGCGAACAAAAGAGTCTTTTCTCACCATTGAAAAAGCCACAAGATGGCATCACAGAGCAATTTTAAAAAAAGAAAAGAAAAAGGAAAAAAAAAATGCTTCCTTTTCATTCTTGCCAAAAAGGATGCCTGTAAAAGCGATAGGTGTTCCTTGTTACTAAGTTTGGGAGATGTGAGCTGTCTCCCA
The DNA here is from genome assembly GCF_049901735.1 of Notechis scutatus. Classification (NCBI taxonomy): domain Eukaryota; kingdom Metazoa; phylum Chordata; class Lepidosauria; order Squamata; family Elapidae; genus Notechis; species Notechis scutatus. The sequence continues at coordinate 264,511,871 of NC_142010.1, read as the reverse complement.
TCAGGTGACGGCTGTGCTTGGATAAGTGTTAGGTTGTCAGGATTTCAGATGGCATCTCGTGGTGGTGCGGTGGTTAGAATGCAGGATTGCAGGCTAACTCTGCCCACTGTCAGGAGTTTGATCCTGACCAGCCCAAGGTTGACTCAGGTTTCCATCCTTCCATCCTCAGTAAAATGAGGACCCAGATAGTTGGAGGCAAAATGCTGACTCTATTTACCTGTTGTAAAGCACTATCCAGGGGTATATAAGTTTAAGTGCTATGGCCATTGCTATCTATCTATCTATCTATCTATCTATCTATCTATCTATCTATCTATCTATCATCTATCTATCTGTCTATCTGTCTATCATCTACCTACAGTATCCATCCATCCATCCATCCATCCATCCATCCATCCATCCATCCATTATCTATCTATCTATCTATCTATCTATCTATCTATCTATCTATCTATCTATCTATCTATCTATCTATCTTTCTTTCTTTCTATCTATCTATCTATCTATCTATCTATCTATCTATCTATCTATCTATCATCTATCTATCTATCTATCTATCTATCTATCTATTTATCATCCATCCAACAGTAAAGTCTAAGATAAAAACTACAAATTACAAAACTCTAATACGATCATTACAGTACTTGTCCTGATAAGAGTCGTGAAGCGAATGAAATATAATAAATTCAAGTAAAACAAAAACAAGGGCACTGGCAACAAAAATATCAACCGAAAAATTCCATCTCAAGTAACGTTAATGTTGTAAGTTGTAAGCCCACCCAGAGTCTCCATATGTGAGTCCAGGGAGGGGGGGGCATATAGTCTAATAAATAAGTACACTTATATTAACGGGGGAACATATTCTGCAACACCACAATTGCAATGAAAAATCCACCCCTCCTTTTCTGTTTGAGCCACAGGCAACGAAACTCGTGGTGGTTCTTCCATTTAAGGTGGAAAATCTCCTTCCCTTCTTTTAATTGAAGGCACACTCAAGATTCCTGTATTGTTTCAACATTAATTTTTTGCTGGCAGGGAAGGTAACCAGGGGGCAACGGCTCAGTTCTGTTTACAGCTTGGCCACCGTTCTTAACATCAAATTTATCACGATGTGAGCTCAAGGGAGGGCAATGGAGGTCAGGAAAGACATGCTGGAGGGGTCAGGGTTCTCCTGGAAATGCTCTGGAAGGATGGGGAGGTTGAAGAGAGTAGCGTGGTTGTCAACAATCGCTGCAAAATAATGGAAGGGGAGAACTTCCCTTCGCCACAACTTACAATGTAAGGCGATGGTGTTGGAGGGAGACTGGTTGAGCCAGGGAGGAGTCAAGCAGGGAATTAGTCTGGAATCCTAACTCTGGGCAGCAGCTGCCAATGCAACTCTAGGTTGCTTCAACAGAAGGATACGATCAAGATCACGTGAAGTGTTAGTACCGCTTTATAAGGCCTTGGTAAGGCCACGCTTGGAAGACTGGGTCAAGTTTTGGTTGCCAAACTATAAAAAAAGATGTTGAGACTCTAGAAAGAGAACAGAGAAGAGCAATGAAGAGGATTAATTAGGGGACTGAAGGCTAAAACGTATGAGGAACGGTTGTAGGAATTGGTTATGTCTAGTTTAATGAAAAGTAGGATCCCGGGTGACATGATAGCAGGGTTCTGATATCTGAAGGGCTGCCATAAAGAAGAGGGAGTCAACTTATTCTCCAAAGCTGCAGAAGGCAGGACAAAAAGCAATGGATGGAAACTAATCAAGGAGAGAATCAACGGGAGAAGAAATTTCCTGACAGTGAGAACAATCAACTAGTGGGACAGCTTGCCTTCAGAAGTTGTAGTTGCTTCATCACTGGAGGCTTTTAAGAAAAGATTGGTCAACCCTTTGGGTGGGAAGAGTCTGCTCAAGACAGTGGTAGGGTTCGGAGCTAAGGCCACTAGCAAGGTTAGACCGAGCTCCAACAGTTTTGGAAGGGGAAACCTGCTACGAACTCAAGAGGACTCTGGATTCCAGGCCACATAAAGGCAAATTTTAATACCTGGTCCAGTGGAAAGGGTATGGTCTAGATGGGTCAAGGCAAGGAATATGAAATAAAAAAAAATTCATGAGAAGTACACCCCAAAAGTGGGAGTTTCTCCCCCAAATCAGGGGGGACCCAGCCACCACCAATGGGTGTGCATTTGATGTTTTCCAGGTGTTCCTTCCTCTCTAGGGGGAGCCGACTGTCAACTCTGAAATCTAGCCCACAGCAGTGCGGCGATGAAAAAGAGGGACAGGGAAAAGCCCAGAACTATTGTAGCAGGTAGCTGACCCGACTCGAGATAGTAATGGATTTTATAGTGGAACCTTTTGCTCATCTTCCTCTCTCCTTTCTGCCACCATATGGCTGGCCTCCATTTTACTACCCAGGTTTTCTTTTCTTTTCCTTTCATTTTATTTTTTATTTATTTATTTGATTTGCCAATTGTTTACAAGATAATAAGTATAAGTGTATACATAGTTGTGAATACATGAAATGGGTACATATAAGAAAAATAAAAGAAGAATAAGAGAAACAATAGGACAGGGATGGTAGGCACGTTGGTGCGCTTATGCACGCCTCTTACAGACCTCTTAGGAAAGGGGTGAGGTCAATAGTAGACAGTCTAAGGTTAAAGTTTTTGGGGTTTGGGGAAGAAACTACAGAGTCGGGTAGAGTATTCCAGACATTGACCACTCTATTGCTGAAGTCGTATTTCCTGCAATCAAGTTTGGTGCGGTTAACTTTGAGTTTGTATCTATTGTGTGCTTTTGTGTTGTTATGGTTGAAGCTGAAGTATTCATTGACAGGTAGGACATTGCAATGTATGATTTTATATACCATGCTTAAATCAGACTGAAGACGGCGTAATTCAAGGTTTTCTAGTTCTAGAATTTCAAGTCTGGTGGCATAAGGTATTCTACAACGAGTAGAGGAGTGGAGAACTCTTCTTGTGAAATACTTCTGGACTTTCTCAATTGTGCTAATATCAGATACGTAATGTGGGTTCCAGACTGATGAACTGTATTCGAGTATTGGTCTAGCAAATGTTTTGTATGCTCTGGTTAGTAGTGTGATATTACCAGAGAAAAAGCTACGTAGGATTAGGTTAACAACTCTTAATGCCTTTTTGGCTATGTAGTTGCAGTGGGCTCTAGCACTTAGATCATTAGAGGTGAGTATTCCAAGGTCCTTCAAAGCTGACACCAAGGAAGGCGGAGGTATCTTTGGCATCTCCTTTTGCTTTTCCACAATTACCTTTTATATTTATATTTATTTTATTTTCCCACCTTCCTTCCCAGGGAGGGAAATGGAGAATGCTGGGAAGGCGGAATGAAAAGAAGAAGAAAAAAAATCCACACACATTCTGTTGATGTTGTCATGGCAACAAATGGGTTTAAGTGTTTGTAAGGAAGAGACAGGGGGGGAAAAAAATAAAGGAAAAGATCACACATCCCCTCCATGTGCGCACACAGAACAAGTGGGATGTCCCTTGAGAAAAATCGAGAAAACGGCCATGAATGCTGCAGAGCCATGCAGAAGTTTGAAAGCAAAATGATAAACCAAGGAATGAAAGAATGCTCACCTAAGATTCATTTGCAACGGCTTCATTCATGATTTGAAGTAGCTGTGTTTAGGAGTTAAAGGACGGGTGCTATGATTTGATATAGATAACAGATAAACACAGTTGGAAGGGACCTTGTAGGTCATATAGTCCAACCCCGCCACCCAAGCAGGAGACCCTACACCATTTCTGACAGATGGGAGTCCAATCTCTTCTTGAAAGTCTCAAGTGATGATGCTCCCACAACTTCTGAAGGCAACTTCTGTTCCATTGATTGATTGTTCTCACTGTCAGAATTTTTTCCCCTTATTTCCAGGTTGAATCTCTCCTTGCTCAGTTTCCATCCATTATTCCTTGACTGACCTACAGGCGCTTTAGAAAATAGCTTGACCCCCTTCTCTCTCTGGCAGACCCTCAACTACTGGAAGTCTGCTATCATGTCTCCTCTGGTCCTTCACTTCACTAGACTAGCCACGCCCAGTTCCTGTAACCGTTCTTCATATGTTTTAGTCTCCAGTCCCCTAATCATCCTGGTTGCTCTTCTCTGCACTTTTTCTAGAGTCTCAACATCTTTTTTATTTCATACTGACCAAAACTGGATGCAGATGTGGTCTTACTAAGGCTACAGGACTGAGTTTGTGTACCCCAAAGCATTTTACTGGGGGGGGGGTCCTTGGTGCTCTCTGAGCTTGGTGATTTACATGCAGACTTTTCATGACCCAACTAGGTAACACCATCAGTGCTAGGAGGGAATGGGATTTTTCAAGAGGAGGAGGAGGAGGAGGAGGGCTGTGGAGTCCTTGGTACTCACTGTGCTTGGTGGTTTTCTTGCAAATGTTTGATTACCAAATTAGGTAAAATCATCAGTGCTAGAAGTGAGTGAGGTTTGTTCTCTGTTTATATTGAAAACACTTTTTGCTTTCAAGCTTTTTAAGCAATCGAAACATACTAGGAAACATTCCATATAAATTGTAAGGATACAAGCGACAAAGTTACAGTCATGCAATCACAAGTGGGAGGGGAGAGTGATAAGGAGTGATGAGAAGACTAATCGTAATAGTAGTGCAGACTTTGTAAACAGTTGGACAGTGTTCAGGGAATTATTTGTTTAGCAGAGTTGGATTAGGAGACCTCCAAGGTTCTTTCTAACTCTATTATTCTATGTTCTAATTGCAAAAATATCAAGTGGTCCTTGAGTTTTATTAATTACATTTTTGGAAAAAGAGTTTGGAGAACCATGTGTCTGGAATGGTATAAAGACTCCTGTTTGAACAGGGCCTCGGAAAGACCTCCAAGTCACTTCCAACTCTGTTATTCTCTGTTGTTCTGTCAGATAATATTAGTTGGAATCTAGTTATATGAAATGCTCTTTGCACATACCATTCAAGCTAGATATATGACATGTATTATTATGAAAAATAAACCGGGGAGCATGAAAATATTTGGGAGCAGTTCGAGGGTTTTTATCATTTCTCTTGAATAACGTATTTGTCTTTTCCACGTTGAAATGAATTTAGACAGATTCAAGGAAATCATTCTGTGCTAACAAGCTTAACCTGGTAGTAGTCTAAACCGAGACCAAATAAATCGGGTATATAAGGATTCCTGGATCATTTAATAATAAGTCAGTATTATCAGGAAACATTAGATCAAAAATATATCAGTCAAATAGAACAGGTTTGTCCTTCTACACTGATAGAAATCACTAGGCAAATAATAAAACTCACAATTTTTTTGCAGCCAATGCTTTCAAAAGTCAGTACCTTGGCCTGCTTCATCCTCACCCCACCAACCTTTTTCAATGTTAAAATAGAATTATTATTCTGGTCCTGCCTCACTCTCAATTTTAAAATGCAGTTGCGAGCTCAGAAACTTACCCCAAACACATCTCCAATACCGAGAAATAATAACGAAATAGTAACTTTCCATCACCAAATTTAAATGGCAAATTAAGGGTGAGATTTATGAATTCACATATCTTGAAATCCAAATGTAGCTGGATTAAAACCACCCAAGCGATCCAGGAGGGATAATGAAGACGAAGAATAGCTGTCTCTTCCTTTCCGGAACAAGAACAGTTGCAAGAACTGGGCCTGGCTAGTCTATTGAAGAGAAGACCAGGGGAGACAGGATAGCCAATATTTGAGGGGCTGCCACAGAGAGGAGGAAGGGGTCAAGCTATTCTCCAAAGGCACCGAAGGCCAGACAAGGAATAATGGATGGAAACTGAACAAGGAGAGATTCAATCTGGAAATAAGGAGAAACTTTCTGACAGTAAGAACAATCAACCAATGGAAGAGAAGTTGCCTTCAGAAGTTGTGGGAGCATCATCACTGGAGGCTTTCAAGAGGAGAGTGGACTCCCATCTGTCAGAAATGAAGTAGGGTCTTCTGCTTGGGCGGGGGTTGGAATAGATGACCTACAAGGTCCCTTCCAACTCTGATTATCTGTTGTCTGTTAAGAACAGATGCCACAAACTAGAATTAAAAGCTCTTGTAATGGGGAGACTCACTGGAGAAAGCAATTATGCTTAGAAGGGTTAGTGGTAAAAGGAAAGCAGGCCATCAATGAACAAGTGGATGGATACCATCAAAGCTGACACCAGGCAGAGCAGAGGGTAACTCAGATACAGATTAACAGTTGGAAGGGACGTTTTAGGTCATATAGTCCAACCCACCCCCAAGCAGAAGACCCCCCCTACACAATTTCTGACAAATGGCAGTCCAATCTCTTCTTGAAAGTCTCAAGTGATGAAGCTCCCACGACTTCTGAAGGCAACTTCTGTTTCATTGGTTGATTGTTCTCACTGTCAGAAAGTTTCTCCTTATTTCCAGGTTGAATCTCTCCTTGGTCAGTTTCCATCCATTATTCCTTGTCTGGCCTTCAGGTACTTTGGAAAATAGCTTGACCCCTTCCTCCTCTCTGTGGCAGCCCCTCAAATATTGGAAGACCGCTATCGTGTCTCCCCGGTCCTTCTCTTCCCTAGACTGGCCCTATGCCCAATTCCTACAACCGTTCATCATATGTTTTAGTCTCCAGTCTGCTAATCATCCTGGTTGCTCTTCTCTGCCCTTTTTATGGAGTCTCAACATCGTTTTGTAGTGTGGTGACCAAAACTGGATGCAGTACTCTAGGTGTGGTCTTGCTAAGGTTTTAAAGAAGGAAGGAATAAAGAAAGGAAAAGGTATTAGTACCTCAAAGTAACTCAAAGAAGCAGTGCAAGATCACAAGAAGTGGAGAGAGGTGGAGAGACCATCCTCAGAGAATTGTCAAGAGTTGGACATGAATTGCCACAAGTCAGACAAGTTATCAATGGTTAACATCATCAGTGGGAAGACGGGTGATAGGAAAAGCACGAAGGAAAATAGCGTGGTATCTCATCTAAATGTTAGTCCGATTTTAGTTAGCGTACTAAGCATCAGGGCAACCTTACAACACAGAGAAGGAAAAGATAGGAAGACATAAGAAGCAAATCTCTTGAAATTAACAAAGAAGAAGAAGAGATTGTATAGTTTTAAAGAAAACAGGAATGAAGAAAGGGGGAGGGAGAGAAGGAAGGAGGGAGGGAAGGAAGGAAGGAAGGAAGGGAAGGAAAGGAAAGGAAAGGAAAGGACAGTAGGTAGGTAAGAAGGAAGGAAGGAAGGAAAGGACGGTAGGTAGGTAGGAAGGAAGGGAGATGGAAAGAAGGGTGGATGGGTGGATGGATGGATAGATAAGGGAGGGAGGAGGAAAATAGAAAGGAGGGAGGGAGGGAGGAAAATAGAAGGAAGGAAGGAAGGAAGGAAGGAAGGAAGGAAAGAAAGAAAGAAAGAAAGAAAGAAAGAAAGAAAGAAAGAAAGAAAGAAAGAAAGAAAGAAAGAAAGAAAGAAAGAAAGAAAGAAAGATGAATGGATGGATGAATGAAGGAGCACCTGAAGGCAAGATAAGAAGCAATGGATGGAAACTAATCAAGGAGACAAGCAACTTGGAACTAAGGAGGAATTTCCAACAGTGGGAACAATTAACCAGTGGATTAATTGAACTGCTTGCCTTCAGAAGTTGTGGGTACTCCAACACTGGAGGCTTTTAAGAAGAGACTGGAGAGCCATTTGTCTGAAATGGTATAAGGTCTCCAGCTCCAGCAGAGGGGTTGGACTAGAAGACCTCCAAGGTCCCTTCCGACCCTGCTATTCTGTCATCCTGCTGTTTGACAAAGGCCTCCCTCCTCCTGACAAAGCAATCTAGGCAGATGCTCCTCAGAGTAGAACGTGAGGAGGAAAGACCTCAATCTTTCTCAGAAGCCACCATCACCACCTCCTCCGAGTCTCACCTGGCAGCCGATACCAAGATGGAGAGACACTTAATCCAAAAAGCAAATGTTTGCTCGGATGAAGCCACCCTAAAGGTTGCTACTCTGTAAAACTGTATTAATCTGGGTAAATATTGCATCGGAAAGACTAACTGCTTTGTTTGGGCTGAATTCCCACACCTCCCCAGCACCGTCAAGTCTGGGTTAACAGTGTACTAACAATCCATCACCCTTGTGGAAAAAAGGAAAATGGCAGCCAGGAATAAAAAAAAAAAAAGAGGTCATGATGGAATAATTTATATGGCATTAGAGTCGCGGAGGGTAAGCATGGAGAGAAATGAAGGGTTCATGTGGAGAACTAGTGTTTGCAGGAGCGGCTGCCGCTGCTCTCACTATTCACTATTCACTTACTACGAGTAGCCCTCAACTTATTGTTTTAAAGAAGGAAGGAATAAAGAAAGGGAAAGGAAGGAAAGAAGGGAGAGGGGATGGGAGAAGACTTAAGAAGCAAATCTCTTCAAATTAACAAAAAAAGAGAAGAAGAGATTGTGTGGTTTTAAAGGGGAAGGAAGGATGGAGGGAGGGAGAGAGGGAAGGAAGGAAGGAAAAGGAAGGAAGGTAGGAAGGAAAAGGAAGGAAAGAAGGAAGGAAGGTGAAGTGAAAGGATGGAAGGAAGGAAGGAAAAGGAAGGAGGGAAGGAAGGAGAAGGAAGCAAGAAAAAGAAGGAAGGAAAAGGAAGGAAGGAAAGAAGGGAGGGAGGGAGAGATGGAAGATAAAACTTAAGCAGATCTCTTCAAATTAACAAAAAAAGAAGAGATTGTATGGTTTTAAAGAAGGAAGGGAGGAGGGAGGGAGGGAAAGAGAGAGGGAAGGAAGGAAAAGGAAGATAGGTAGGAAGGAAAGAGGGAAGGAAGGAAGCAAGGAAAAGGAAGCAAGGAAAGAAGGAAGGGAAAGGAAGGAAGGAAGGAAGGAAAAGGAAGGAAAGAAGGGAGGGAGGGAGAGGGAGATAAGAAGACTTAAGAAGCAAATCTCTTCAAATTAACAAAAAAGAAGAGACTGTGTGGTTTTAAGGAAGGAAGGAAGGAGGGAAGGAGGAAGGGAAGGAAGGAAAGAAGGAAGGAAAGAAGGAAGGAAGGAAAGAAGGAAGGAAGGAAAGAAGGAAGGTGAAGGTAAAGGATGGAAGGAAGGAAAAGGAAGAGGGGAAGGAAGGAGGAAGGAAGGAAAAAGAAAAGAAGTGATGGAGCGCCCACAACTTCTGAAAGCAAGCAATTCCACTGATTAGCAGAACAACAGATTTGGAAGGGACCTTGGAGGTCTTCTAGTCCAACCCCTGTTTGTGCAGGAGATCCTATACCACCTCAGACAAATGGTTGTCCAGTCTCTTTTTGAAAGCCTCCAGTGATGGAGAACCCACAACTTCCAAAGGCAAGTATTTCCACTGATTAATTGTTCTAACTGTCAGGAAATTAATCCTTACTTCTAGGTTGCTTCTTTCCTTGCTTAGTTTCCATCCGTTGCTTCTTGTCCTGCCCTCAGGTGCTTTGGAGAATAGCTTGACTCCCTCTTCTTTGAGGCAGCCCCTGAAATATTGGAACACTGCTATCATGTCCCCCCTACTCCTTCTTTCTTTAGACTAGATATGACCTAGTTTAATATTGAACTAGTCCAGGTGAACCCCTTAGACGACACACCAGATCTTTCTAGGACAGTGTGACCCCATGCAAGACCAAAGATGGCAATTCTCCCTGGACAAAGAACCCCAAAATTGTGTCTTATCTGGAGGATGTCCCATGATAAAACAGGACAGACTGTGCAGAGGCCACACAATTCATGAAACCGACATTGAGATTATTAGCCTCTGGATGTTTCAGACAGCAATTGCCATTGGCTACTGGGTCACTGGGGTTGCTGTGTGAAATTGATGGGTATTATAGTCCAAGATGGACCAGTTTGGCAAAACCTGGCAAACCAGCTTCTGTAGAGCCCAGGATGTAACATTTCTTTGAATGTTAGATTATTTTGTTTAACACAGAGGCTGGAAAAATAAAGCAGGAGACCCATTTAAAAAACCAACAAAACGTGATTATAAATGGCAGAAAACATTTTTGCATTGTTGGGGGCGTGCAAATCAGCCCTATAAATCGCTTACATGTCAATTTTTTGTAAACTCACTTGACCTGCACTAACTGGAGATGGAAAGGAAAGAAGGAAGGAAGGAAGATGTAGAAATAATGTCTGCTTGGATGCTGTGTTTGTAATTTGACACAATTCCATGTCTAATTTGATATGTAGAACATCTGATGAAATGCAGTTGCTGGAAAAAGGCATATTTAAGGCTGCAGGGTTGGTATTACTGTTCCTTTGCCCATCAGCTTCTCTGAAGACAGCAACACTTACTTAAGCGTAAAAATGTTCCTGATTTTGCCCGTAATGTGTGAGAAGGAGGGTGAGGGGGGTGAAAGAAGAAATGGAGAGAGGAGAGAGGAAGGGAGGAAGGGAGGAAGGGAGGGAGGGAGCAAGGAAGATAAGGGAGGGAAAGAAGAAGGGAGGGAGGAAGAAAGATAAGGGAGAGAGGAAGGAAGGAAGATAAGGGAGGAGGGGAGGAAGGAGAGAAGGAAAGAAGGGAGGAAGAAAGATAAGGGAAGAAGGCAGGAAGGGTGAGAGAAGGAAGGAAGGAAGATAAGGGAGGGGAGGAAGGAGAGAAGGAAAGAAGGGAGGAAGAAAGATAAGGGAAGAAGGCAGGAAGGGTGAGAGAAGGAAGGAAGGAAGATAAGGGAGGAGGGGAGGAAGGAGAGAAGGAAAGAAGGGAGGAAGAAAGATAAGGGAAGAAGGCAGGAAGGGTGAGAGGACGAAGGAAGGAAGATGGGAGGGAGGGAGGGAGGGAGGAAGAGAGGAAGGCTAGAAGGATGGGAGGAAGGAAGATAAGGAGGGAGGGAAAGGAAGGAACATGAGGGAGAGGGAGGGGGAAGAGAGGAAGGAAGATTAAAGGAAGGATAGATGGATGGAAGGAAGGAAGGAGTGGTGGAAGAAAGGAGAGGGGGAAAGGTAGGAAGGATGAGATGAGAGCAAGGAAGGATGGAAAGATGGAAGGGAGGGAGGAAGAAAGATGGAAGGAAGGAAGGAAGGAAGAAGGGAAAAAAAGAAGGAAGTCAGACAATTTTCAGAATATTTCTGGTCTCCCTCTCCATCTGCACGCAAGCAACAAATCCTTCTGAACCAAAAAGACCCAAAGCAGTGCCAAACCTGGACCCACTAATTTAATTCTCTAATCCCCCTCTTAACTCTCGCTGCTGTTCACCCATTGATAAAGTGTGCCAGGCGTTCCCATCTGTGCAACCTAACCACCCATCTTCAAGGCTATTTACTGAAAGGAGATGACTATGAAAACGGGGAGAGGGTGGGGAAAGGCAGACTTGGATAAATAGATGAGCGGGGGGCTTCTAATCTTGCACGCTTCTCCCCCCACCCCCCATTCCTCCTTCCTGCTGTGTTTGTGCAAACACTCCAGAGGTGGAATCTTGCCCCGAGAGACTGAGAGAAGGTGGGGGATAAGCTAGTCGCCCCCCCTGCCCCCCCCCTGATTTGTTCCTTCTTTCCCAAGGAGTCCCTTCTCGGCATAAGTTAAGCAAACGATGTGCTTCCACCTCCGAGGGTTCACACCTTCACAGGTAGCAAATGAACGGAGAAATAAATGCCTTATCTTCCGTGTGGAATTCGTGGCTTGCCATAAGAGAGATCGGTGTTTCTCAACCATGATAAAATGGTGTGGATTAAACAGGGGTCAACTCCGGGCCACGGGCCACAACTGGGCCATGGCCTATACAGAAGGGAACTGCAGAAGCGGGAGGAGAGCATGTGCACACATGCGGAGCTCCATTGGAATGCGATGGAATAGAATAAATTAAGGGTGGAGTGGATAGAATAGAATAGAATAGAATAGAATAGAATAGAATAGAATAGAATAGAATAGAATAGAATAGAATAGAATATTGGAATGAATAATGGAATGAATAATGGAATGAATAATGGAATGGAATAGAACAGAACAGAACAGAACAGAACAGAACAGAATAGAATAGAATAGAATAGAATAGAATAGAACAGAACAGAACAGAATAGAATAGAATATTGGAATGAATAATGGAATGGAATAGAATAGAATAGAATAGAATAGAATAGAATAGAATAGAATAGAATAGAATAGAATAGAATAGAATAGAATATTGGAATGAATAATGGAATGGAATAGAATAGAATAGAAATACAGGAATAGAATAGAATAGAATAGAATAGAACAGAACAGAACAAAATAGAATAGAATAGAAATACAGGAATAGAACAGAACAGAACAGAATAGAATAGAATAGAATAGAATAGAATAGAATAATAGAATAGAATAGAATAGAATAGAATAGAATAGAATATTATAATAGAATAGAATAGAATAGAATAGAATAGAATAGAATAGAATAGAACAGAACAGAATAGAGAATAGAGAATGGAATGGAATGGAATAGAATAGAATATTAGAATAGAATAGAATAGAATATTAGAATAGAATAGAATAGAATATTAGAATAGAATAGAATAGAATAGAATAGAATAGAATAGAATAGAATAGAATAGAATAGAATAGAACAGAATAGAGAATAGAGAATAGAGAATGGAATGGAATGGAGTAGAATAGAATATTAGAATAGAATAGAATAGAATATTAGAATAGAATAGAATAGAATAGAATAGAATAGAATATTGGAATGAATAATGGAATGAATAATGGAATGGAATAGAACAGAACAGAACAGAACAGAATAGAATAGAATAGAATAGAATATTGGAATGAATAATGGAATGGAATAGAATAGAATGGAATAGAATAGAATAGAATAGAATAGAATAGAATAGAATAGAATAGAATAGAATAGAATAGAATAGAATAGAACAGAATATTGGAATGAATAATGGAATGGAATGGAATAGAATAGAATAGAATAGAATAGAATAGAATAGAATAGAATAGAATAGAACAGAATAAAATAGAATAGAATAGAAATACAGGAATAGAATAGAATAGAATAGAATAGAATAGAATAGAATAGAATAGAATAGAATAGAACAGCTTTGCGTAGGCGCAGAGGCTTTCTAATTCGCCTCCTGCAAGCCTGCACGATCCCGGTCACTTCAGCCCTGCAAAGCAGCTGCGCTTCAAATTCAGAGGATAAAGGTGAGCATGGGAGCCCAGATGGGCAGGTGGGCCCAACAGCAGAGTGGTGAAGAGAACTCGTTCGCTCTCTGCTCTTCATCGCCACTACTGGCTCAGCCGAATCAGGCCGAACCAGTAGAACACCACCACTGGAACAGAGTAGAAATAAGAGGAGAATAGAGTAGAATAGAATAGAAATAAGAGGAGAATAGAATGGAATGGAATAAAATAAAATAAAATAGAATAACAGTGTTGGAAGGGACTTTGGAGGTCTTCTAGTCCAACCCTCTGCTCAAGCAGGAGACCCTATACCAGGGATCCCCAACCTTTTCGACGCCGCGGCCCGGTTCCGGCATCAGCTGGGCGCCGCGGCCCAGTACGGGCGTCAACTGGGCGCCGCCATCTTTTACGAAAGCTTCCGGTGGCGTCACCGAAGTGCTTTTCGTCAAAAAGATGGCGGCGCTAGCGCTCGGTGAGCTTTTTCGGGTAGAAATGGCTTTCTACCCGGAAAAGCTCACCGGAAGCACTTTTTTACCAAAAAAAGATGGCGCCCAGCAACCAGCGGCCCGGTAAGGCTTGTTCCGCGGCCTGGTACCGGTCCGCGGACCGGCGGTTGGGGACCCCTGCCCTATACCACTCCCAAACAAATGGTTGTCCAATCTCTTCTTTAAAAACCTCCAGTGATGGAGCACCCACACCTTCTGAAGGCAACTTCCATTCCACCGATGAATTTACAGAATAAGAGAGTTGGAAGGGATCAAACAGATACTTCACACACCTCTTATCTCAAACAAGAAGTACCAGGACCAACAGAACAACAGAGTAACAGGTCAGAAGGGACTTTGGGGGCCTTCTACTCCAACCCTCTGCTTATGCTTCAGTCAGAATTGAGCTGGGAGGGACCTTGGAGATCTTCTAGTCCAACCCCCTTTTCCACTTTAGCCATGAAATCCATCTCAGTGATTTTGGGTCAGTCACCAGGAGATTTGAGTTCCAGTCCTGCCTTAGGCATGAAGGATGGCTAGGTGACTTTGGGCCAATCACCAGGAGACAGTGAGTTCTAGTCCTGTCTTAGGCATGAAGGATGGCTGGGTGACTTTGGGCCAATCACCAGGAGACAGTGAGTTCTAGTCCTGTCTTAGGCATGAAAGCTAGCTGGGTGATTTGAGGCCAATCACCAGGAGACAGTGAGTTCTAGTCCTGTCTTAGGCATGAAGGATGGCTGGGTGACTTTGGGCCAATCACCAGGAGACAGTGAGTTCTAGTCCTGTCTTAGGCATGAAAGCTAGCTGGGTGATTTGAGGCCAATCACCAGGAGACAGTGAGTTCTAGTCCTGTCTTAGGCTTGAAGGATGGCTGGGTGACTTTGGGCCAATCACCAGGAGACAGTGAGTTCTAGTCCTGTCTTAGGCATGAAAGCTAGCTGGGTGATTTGAGGCCAATCACAAGGAGACAGTGAGTTCTAGTCCTGTCTTAGGCTTGAAGGATGGCTGGGGGACTTTGGGCCAATCACCAGGAGACAGTGAGTTCTAGTCCTACCTTAGCCATGAAAGCCAGCTGGATGATTGGCAGCCTGTTCCTCTCTCTCAGAACAGCCCACTTCACAAGATGGTTTTTGTGGGGGGGGGGGACAGCAGAAGGAAGCTGCATCAGATAATTTTGCCACCTTGTGTTATTTATTAAAAAAATAATAGAAGGCGGAATAAATAAAAAATAAATAAATAAAGTTGCCTCGGCAAGGGAAGAGAAGCCATGCAAGGGGAAAATAAATAAATAAATAAATAAATAAATAAATAAATAAATAAATAAATAAATAAATAAATAAATAAATAAATAAATAAATAAATAAATAAATAAATAAATAAATAAATAAATAAATAAATAAATAAATAAATAAATAAATAAGCGCATCTTCCAATATGGCCCAAAATGGGCCCTGCGTGATTTTCCTGCCATGTATAATCCCCGTTTGAGCTTTCAAAAGTCAGTGACCTGATTTTCCATTTTCAGCCAGGAAATCCCCCATTGGCTGCTATGTGCAACATTACCTGGGGCTTAACAGAGATGCAAATAAGGGGGAAATAAATAAATAAAGATAGATAGATAGATAGATAGATAGATAGATAGATAGATAGATAGATAGACGAGAGAGAGAGAGAGAGAGAGAGAGAGAGAGAGAGAGAGAGAGAGAGAGAGAGAGTTTGGAAAAATTGAGGTTTTGTTGAAAAGAACGGGATGATAGAGAAAGGAGAAGAAGATACTGAGGCCCCAAGAAAGAGAAGAGCAACAAAGATGGTAAGAGATCTGGAGGCTAAACTGTAGGATGGAGACCTAAGGGAATTAGACAGCTTTCAGCCTAAGAAACAGAAGGATGAGAGATGACATAATATCAGCATTCCAATATTTGAGGGGCTGCCACAAAGAAGAGGGGCAGTCAACCTATTCTCCAAAGCACCAGAAGGCAAGGCAAGGGGGAAACTTGGAGGTGTTCTAGTCCAGCCCCCTGCTAAAGCAGGAGACCCTAGACCATTGAATGAAAGTGGCTGCCCAGTCTCTTCTTAAATGCCTCCAGGGATGGAACACCCACACCTTCTGAAGGCAAGGTATTCCACCGGTTAATTGTCCTCGCTGTTAGTAAGTGTCTCCTTAATTCCAGGTTGCTTCTCTCCTTCATTAGTTTCCATCCATTATTTCTGGTCTTGCCTTCTGGGGCTTTGGAGAATAATTTGAACCCCTCCTCTTTGTGGCAGCCCCTCAAATACTGGAATACTGCTATCATATCCCCACTAGTCTTTCTTTTCACTAGACTAGCCAAACTTCTATATCTCTATCTCTACATATCTACATCATCTATATCATCTCTCTACATCTACCTCTACCTCTCTATCTCTATCTATCTGTCTGTCTGTCTGTCTGTCTATCTGTCTATCTAATCTGTCTCTGTCTTCTTCTTCTTCTTCTTCTTCTTCTTCTTCTTCTTCTTCTTCTTCTTCTTCTTCTTCTTCTTCTTCTTCTTCTTCTTCTTCTTCTTCTTCTTCTTCTTCTTCTTCTTCTTCTTCTTCTTCATCTATCCAAACATTCATCCATCATTTACCAAGGTCCCTTCCAGCTCTATTCTGATTCAAATCTATCTATCTATCATCTATCTATCTATCTATCTATCTATCTATCTATCTATCTATCTATCTATCTATCTATCTATCTATCGTCTTCTATATCTATCTATCTATCTATCTATCTATCTATCTATCTATCTATCTATCTATCTATCTATCTATCTATCTATCTATCTATCTATCTATCTATCTATCTATCTATCTATCGTCTTCTATCTATCTATCTATCTATCTATCTATCTATCTATCTATCTATCTATCTATCTTCTATCTATCTATCTATCTATCTATCTATCTATCTATCTATCTATCTATCTATCTATCTATCTATCTATCTATCTATCTATCTATCTATCATCTATCTATCTATCTATCTATCTATCTATCTATCTATCTATCTATCTATCTATCTATCTATCTATCTATCTATCTATCTATCTATCTATCATCTATCTATCTATCTATCTATCTATCTATCTATCTATCTATCTATCTATCTATCTATCCTTCTATCTATCTATCTATCTATCTATCTATCTATCTATCTATCTATCTATCTATCTATCTATCTATCTATCTATCTATCTATCTATCTATCTATCTATCGTCTATCTATCTATCTATCTATCTATCTATCTATCTATCTATCTATCTATCGCTATCTCTGGTATGTCCCAAACAGTCTTCATGTGTAATGATCAAAACACCTCTAGGAGGAAAAAAAGGAGAAACTTTTTCTAAGCAGCTTACTCACCCGACATCAGAATAGCGTTCGAGCACAATACTCGCATAAACTCCAAAGTGTGCTTCCTTCCCACCCCCCTCCCACCCAAAAAAATACAACCACGGTCTGTGGATCAAAAGGCTTTCAGCTCCTTTTCCATAGTCATAATTGGCTTATCACCCTTGCCTTTATTATGTACTTTCAGCTTTCATGAGGCTAAAAATTCTTGGAGTTAATCACTAGTGATATAGACTATTAAGCTTTCCTGTAAACCAGCAAGAAAATGGAAAGATATTTCTTCTGCCAAGGTTTTATAGTTGGGGGAGCAGGTGGGAGAGTAGAGTGGACCACAGCATTCCCCCTCCCCCATTGAGATTTAAAAAAAAAATTCCTTGCTTAGATACTCCTGGTAGGCTGGATTTACTATCTCATTACTGGAAGACTTTAATTATATCTGGAGCTTCTATAACAAACGGTGTGTGACGAGGTCATAAACAGAATTTTCAATGTATCAGATTTCTATACCTTACAAAGATTATGGCTCAGCTGTTTTTATTTTTTTCCCTATCCAAGAAAAAAGCAAAAAGGAACACTTGGGAAGATACACGAGGAATAGGACAACATCTTTGGGCTGGAAAAGGCCAGCGTCCATCGGAGGGATCCATGGTGCTCTCTGAACTTGGCGTTTTCCTTGCAGATGTTTCATGACCTAACTAGGTAACATCATCAGAGCTAGTAAGGAATGTGTTGCTCTCAGTTTATATTCCAGTGGTTGAAAATAACTGAGAGTAAACAGGGAGCAAATCCCATTTCTTTCTAGCACTGATGATGTTACCTAGTTTGGGTAATGAAACATTTGCAAGAAAACAACCCAACTCAGAGAGCACCAAGGACCCCACAGTTCTCCTCCTCCTCCTCCTCCTCCTCCTCCTCCTCCTCCTCCTCCTCCTCCTCCTCCTCCTCCTCCTCCTCCTCCTCCTCCTCCTCCTCCTCCTCCTCCTCCTCCTCCTCCTCCTCTTCCTCTTCTTCATAAATTTCAGTCCCTTCTAGCACTGATGGTGTTACCTAGTTTGGGTAATGTGCAAGAAAACAACCCAACTCAGAGAGCACCAAGGACCCCACAGTTCTCCTCCTCCTCCTCCTCCTCCTCCTCCTCCTCCTCCTCCTCCTCCTCCTCTTCCTCCTCTTCATAAATTTCAGTCCCTTCTAGCACTGATGATGTTACCTAGTTTGGGTAACAGAAACATTTGCAAGAAAACAATCCAACTCAGAGAGCACTAAGGACCCCACAGTTCTCCTCCTCCTCCTCCTCCTCCTCCTCCTCCTCCTCCTCCTCCTCCTCCTCCTCCTCCTCCTCCTCCTCTTCCTCCTCTTCATAAATTTCAGTCCCTTCTAGCACTGATGGTGTTACCTAGTTTGGGTAATGAAACATCTGCAAGAAAACTACCCAGCTCAATGAACACGAAGGACCATTCATTTCAACCCCGAGCTACACTCCATTATTAGCAATGTCCATTTCCTGATCAGCCTAGGACTGACAGGGGAGGGGAATTAATTTTCCCCTAGGGGCAACACAAGAAATGGGCATTTGGAGGGCTGAACCAAGGTAGCATGGTTCAAAGTCCTCAAACTCTATCCCCTCAACTCCTCGGTCTAGGCAACCAGCTGTCTGAAATGGTATAGACTCTCCCGCTCAAGCAAGGGGGTTGGACTAGATGACCTCCAAGGTCCCTTCCAACTCTGTTACTCTGTGTTCTGTGAAAGCGCTCACATCTCCATCCCACTACACCCTAACATCACCTGAATAAGATGTCCTGACCACGAAATGTTGAAGAATCTGCAATTGGCTCAGTATTTATGGAGATTCTCACCCCCAAAGTTCTCCAAAGTTGCTTGTTCCAAAAAGCAACTGTCAGTGTCAGAACTCAGAGAGAAAGCGCCAATGACCAGAGGACTGCAAGGAATATAAATCCTTCCATTCCCCACTATTCACTCAGAACAGATGAAGCTTCTGGGATGAGAAGTGAAACCTCTTCAAGGAAAACAAACAAACAAACAAACAAAGCAAGTCCAGCTGTTTTTTGAAAAAGCACCTTTGGGACAATTTGTTCAATGCCTGTGGTTTGAAGAACATTGTGGCTGTTCTGCTCTTCTAGCAGAAATTGGAACCACAGCATGAGACGAAGGAGCAAATACAAATATTTTTTTCTCGGTAATAATTAATAGATGATTAATAAGAGGAACCCTCAGGGATGAAATAAGAAGCAGCATTTCCAACGACAGTGATGGGGTGAAATGATAGGCGGTACCTGATGGTTGAGAGCCAATCTTTCTGAAATTGCAACACATAACAATATTTATCTGTGTCTCCTCTGGTACACGCCACAACAAGGAGTGGAGCAACTTATCAGCTAAAAAAAGTAATTTCCATTAATTACTCGTTAATTATTAGTTAAGTGTCACCTTAATTTAAAATGTGCTTCGAAGATGCCAAACGCAGCTGGATATGGGTGGTCCTCGACTTGTGACCGCAATGGAGCCCAATATTTCGGCATCTGCTTGGTGAGATGTGCCCCCATTTTATGACCTACCTTGCCACAGTTATTAAGTGAATCACTGCAGTTGTGAAATTAGTAACACAGTGGCTAAGGGAATCCGACTTCACCATTGGCTTTGGTTGTCAGAGGATCGCAAAAGGTGAACCAGAAGGCCAGACAAAGGAACAATGGATGGAAACTGATCAAGAAGAGATTCAATCTGGAAATAAGGAGGCATTTTCTGACCGTGAGAACCATCAATCCATGGAACAGAAGTTGCTTTCAGAAGTTGTGGGAGCTTCATCACTGGAAGCTTTCAAGAAGAGACTGGACTGCCCTCTGTCAGAAATAGTGTAGGGTCTCCTGCTTGGGTGGGGGGTTGGATTAAATGACCTCCAAGATCCCTCCCAACTCTGTTAATCTATTAATCTGTTAATCTATTCAAGGAGAGAGGCAACCTGGAATTAAGGAGAAGCTTCCTAACGGTGAGAACAATCAACCGGTGGAACAGCTTGCCACCAGAAGTTGTGGGTGCTCCATCACTGGAGGCTTTCTATTTTTTATAATATTTTTTTTAAAATTTCAATCTACACACACACAACAATACATTAAATGCATCAATCTATCATACATTTTAGTATAGGGAAGTTTAATAGTATCAATCCTATCTTTTAATACCCACATTCACATGAAATCAAAATCTTTCCTTGCCTATTTTCAACATTCCAATACTCCTTCCTAATGCCAACCACCATATCAGTTAGACATACCTAATATTTTCATTATTCAATTTCCTCCTCCATTAAAAAAACCCAAAACCAGTGGAACGGCTTGCCTTCAGAAGTTGTAGGTGCTCCCATCACTGGAGGCTTTCAAGAAGAGACTGGACAGCCACTTGTCTGGAATGGTCTAGGGCAGAGTTCTCCAACCTTATCAACTTTAAGACTTGTGGACTTCAACTCCTAGAATTCCTCAGCCAGCAAAGCTGGCTGAGGAATTCTGGGAGTTGAAGTCCACAAGTCTTAAAGTTGCCAAGGTTGGAGACCCCTGGTCTAGGGTCTCCTGCTTGAGCAGGGGGGTTGGACTAGAAGACCTCCAAGGTCCCTTCCAGCTAAATTCTGAATCTTTACCAGGAGGAAGACCTCATCTTACCATTCGTGAATCCCACGGCTGGAACTTGGACCCAGAGCAACTCAAAATGTTCCCATTTGTCATCAAGGCCCAACCCTAAAGAGCTCACGTCAGTTGGAACCTCATATCGGATGTCAGTGCCAACTCATAAGGAACGTTCCTTGCTCAATATCTTCCCTTCTGAAGCAAGGGAGCAATTACAGACTTTTATTTACCTACCATAAAATGAATTGTTAGCCAGTGGGAGAATTCATTGTAGGGCAAGAGCGAAGAGAAATGATTCAGTGACCTCTATTTCGCGGAGTGTGGACTATTTAAAGCATGCAAGATGAAGATGAAGATGAAGCATAGAAAACTGGCCAGCTGTCTTCTTCTGAATCGGCTTTTGCTGATTTTCATTGCAATGCTTTGCTCCTATCATTGTTTTGGGGGGTGTCTTCTGCTTTTCCAAGTTTTGATTTGGCCAGGGATAGAACAAAAGAAAGAAAGAGGAGAGGTGTGGGGTCCGTTCAATTTTTGATAGAATACGAGAATCTCACCGCCCCAGAGAGTGGTCATTTACTCAGAGAACTAAGTGACTAACTTCTGATAAGGAACAGCTAGATTTCACTATGGGAACCACAGTCGAAGACAAGAGAATATTTGTAGCTCGGGGTTGAACTGTGGGGGTCTTTGGTGCTCTTTGAGCTTGGTGTCTTTCTTGCAGATGTTTCACTTCTCAACTAAGTAACTTTATCGGTGCTGCAAGGGAGTGTGGTTTGTCAGAAGAAGAAGATGGAGATGAAGAAAAGGAAAAGGAAAAAGAAGGAGGAGGAGGAGGAAGAGGAGGAAGGAGGAGGAGGAGAACTGTGGGGTTCTTGGTGCTCCCTGAACTTGATTATTTGCTTGCAGACATTTCATGACCCAACTAGCTAACATCCTCAGAGGCAGAAGATAGTGAGGTGTTTAGAGTGAAGGACAAGGAGAGGGGCAGGAGGAGGAGAGGGAGGGGGAGGAGGGGGAGGAGAACTGTGGCATCCTTGATACTGTCTGAGCTTTTTGTAGATGGCTTCATGACCCAACTAGGTAACATCATCATTTTTAGATGGGAGTGGGATTTGTTCTTATGTCTATATGGTAATGACTTGGTGTGTCAGTATTGGTGGAAGTGTTCTTAGTGGCTCCTTGATTGGGCTATTTACTAATTGATCATTCCTTGATTGGGGTTAACAGAGAGTAAAGCCCTCTCCCTTCTAGCACTGAGGACATTACCTACTTGGGTCATGAAACATCTGCAAGAAAGCCACCAAGCTCAGAGAGCACCATGGAACCCACAGTCCTCCTCCTCCTCTCCATGAACCCCACTCCCTATACCACTGATGAAGTTCCCTACTTGGGCCATGAAACATCTGCAAGAAAGCCACCAAGCTCAGAGAGCACCAAGAACTTCTTCTCCTTCTCCTTCTCTTTCTTTCCACAAATCCCACTCTTATTTCTATATGAGATTGACTTGCTTGGTCAATATTGGTGGAGTGTTCTTAGTGGCTCCTTGATTGGGCGGTTTACTGAGTTTTAGTTCCTTGATTGGGGTAAACAGAGGGTGAAACCCACTCCCTTCTAACCCTGATGAAGTTCCCCACTTGGATCAGGAAACGTCTGCAAGAAAGCCACCAAGCTCAGAGAGCACCAAGGACCTCACAGTCTATTCTTGCCCAGCACTTCATAGTCTACAGGCAGAACAGATGTTTCTGAAGTTAAGCCTCCTGTTTCGTAGTCACGGCCTTGACTCAGAGTGAGAGGCGACTCTCTATTTACTTGACGCCTTTAGAGGCTATTTCTTTTCCTAACATGTCCAGCAAAGCATTTGATGGAACGGCCCTTCCTTCTTTATAGACTTGATCTGCCACCACTGGCTCTTCTCAACAAAACCTTAATGTTTCTCGACTCGGCTTTTTCCTCCTCACCCAAAACCTCAAGGTTGATCCCAGAGCCAACCCTGGAAAATGTCAACCTGGAAAATGTTACCCAGAGAGTGATTTGCATGCATTACCGAGTGACAGATGACATAAGTGAGCCACCTCACCTAATGGATGATTAATGGTTTGATGTTGACCGTTGGCGCTGACTTGTTCTCCGGCTCTTTGGGGAGCTTCAAAGACAGCTGGCATTTCTTTCCACCGGGTTAGCAAGTGGAATTGTTTAATGACTGCACGCCTGGCATAATTTTAAAGCGGTCTTTATATGTATGTACGTAAGTATGTATGTATGTATGTATGTATGTATGGTATTCAGCTTTGTTCGGGTATTTTCCCACGTCATTGTAGTTGTGCTTTTAAAGTTGTACAGCGTTTGGCAGAATCTCATCTGCCATCATCAGGCTTCTGTATTGTGATGATGATGGCAGATGAGATTCTGCCAAAACATTGCTACAACTTTAAAAGCACAACTACAATGACGTGGAAAATACCCAACAAAGCTGAATACCATACATGTAATACCGAAAACTTAAGAATATATATATATATGTGTGTGTGTGTGTGTGTGTGTGTGTGTCTGCGTGTGTGTGTCTGTGTGTGTGTGTCTGTGTGTGTCTGTGTGTCTGTGTGTGTCTGTGTGTCTGTGTGTATACACTCACAGACGAACACCATACAGAAGCCTGATAATGGCAGATGAGATTCTGCCGAAACGTTGCTACAACTTTAAAAGCACAACTATAATGACGTGGGAAAATACCCGAACAAAGCTGAATACCATACATGTAAGTACCCAACCCCACAGAGACAGCTTCCTTCCTACTTCAGCTGTTGGGTCTATTTGAATGATTTTTCATTGGATTATTTGATCTTTATCCAACTGTTATTACTTGATACATAACTCAAGGTGGGGAGCATGCATAGTATGCCTTCCTCCTCCTATTTTCCCCACAACAACAACAACAACCTTGTGTATCGGGTTGGGCTGAAAGAGAAGACCTGGCCCAAAGTCACCCAGATGGCTTTCATGCCTAAGGGAAGACTAGAACTCACCCTCTCCTGGTGGTTGTCTCAAAGTCACTCAGCCAGTTTTCATGCCTAAGGCGGGACTAGAACTCTTCGTCTCCTGGTGATTGGCACAAAGTCACCCAACTGGCTTTTGTGTGTAAGATGGGACTAGAACTCTCCATCTTTTGGGATTGGCCCAAAGTCACCTCAGTTTGACACCCCTGCTCTATAGAAAGTGGCAAGGACAGGGTTAAGGAAGACATGCTTTTCTCATGCGATGCAGGAAATGCAGATGCCGCTTGTGCCCGCTTCACCGAGGTCTCACTGTCACGTGAGCAAACTCAACAGGATGGCATTTAGGAAACGAAGAATGGGTTGGACACCTGGATCTGCACTGGCTCACTTATAGAGGTGGTATTCAGCCGGTTCAGACTGGTTTGGGCGTACCAGTTGCGAAAAATTTGACTAGTTCGGAGAACTGGCTAATACGGTTCTAATCTACAGTTCTCATACAACCAGTAGGAACACATTTGGAAATTTTTTTTACAATTGCTCACTTGTTTTCCCTATGTCCCAGAAAGCCCAGCCAGGTAATTTGGTAGTAGCCCCCTTCTTTGTGATCTAGAACGTTGGGGCGATGGGAGCTGTTTGTATATGCGGAGTAATTAAATGCCCATCAGCCGTGGGCTGTCAAAAGATCAACACCCATCCAACAGTTTGCATTAAGTGGCCCAATTAGCATAACAAACGACTTGCCAAAAGTTCTGAAGGCATCCTGTTGATTAATGCCATTCATCTTTCAAACCAGGCAGCAGACGGCCGAGCCATTCCACGCTAATGATGATTATTGTATACATGCATATTTAGAGGAGGCTTGATGTCAGAGAAATGAGGGGGTTTACAAGCCACTTAGGTGCCTTTTAAAGAGCATTAAAAGTCAGCTGTGTGTGAGGCCTTGCCAGGGAAGATGGCTGGGCTCCTGCAAGAGTTGATCAAGAGAACTGGAATTGGGGAAAGGAGGGAAGAAGGATTTGGATCCAGAAAGACAGGCATTTTCTGCAAGGGGGATCAGAATAGAGTTGGAAGGGACCTCGGAGGTCATCTAGTCCAACCCCCCTGCTCTAGCAGGAGACCCTATGCAATTTCAGACAAGTGGCTGTTCAGTCACTAGACTAGGATAGGATAGGATAGAATTAGAGAAATAATAGAATGGAATAGAATAGAATAGAATAGATCTAGAGAAAGAATAGAATTAGAGAAAAAATAGGATAGGATAGGATAGGATAGGATAGAATTAGAGAAATAATAGAATGGAATAGAATAGAATAGATCTAGAGAAAGAATAGAATTAGAGAAAGAATAGGATAGGATAGGATAGGATAGGATAGGATAGGATAGGATAGGATAGGATAGGATAGAATTAGAGAAATAATACAATGGAATAGAATAGAATAGATCTAGAGAAAGAATAGAATTAGAGAAAGAATAGAATAGGATGGCATGGGATGGGATGGAACAGAACAGAATATAGAATCTGAAAGTCTTCTAGCAGAAGACCCTACACCATTTGAGACAGATGGCTATCCAATCTCTTCTTAAACACCTCCAGTGATAGAGAACCCACAACTTCTGAAGGAAAGCCATTCCACTGGTTAATTGTCCACACTGTTAGGAAATTTCTCCTTAGTTCCAGGTTGCGTCTCTCTTTGGTTAGTTTCCAACCTTTGTTTCTTGTCCTGCCTTCTGGTGCTTTGGAAAATACATGACCCCCTCTTCTTTGTGGCAGCCCCTCAAATACTGGATTACATCATCCTTCTTTTCTCTAGAGTAGCCAAACCCAAATCCTGCAACTGTTCTTCTTCATAGGTTTTAGCCTCCAGGCCTTTAATCATCGTAGTTGCTCTTCTCTGCACTTTCTCCAAAGTCTCAACATCTCCTGGGGTAATATTGCTCAGGAAAATAATGATTAAGACAAGCATATTTGAGGGGCTGTCATACTGAAGAGGCGGGGGGTCAATCTATTCTCCAAAGCACCTGAAAGCAGGATAAGAAGCAACGGATGAAAAAGCTATCCAAGGACAGAAACAACCTAGAACTAAGGAGGAATTTCCTGGCAGAACAATTAATCAGTGGTAACACTTGTTTCCTGAGCAAAGAAGGTGAGAATTAATCAGTGGAATGATTTGCCTCCAAGAGGTTGTGGGTGCTCCATCACTGGAAGTTTGTAACAAGAAATTGGACGACCTTTGGTAAAAGGTTTCCTGCTTAAACAATGGGTTGGACTAGAAGACCTCCAAGGTCCCTTCCAGCTCTGTTATTCTGAATTCTATTTTATTGTATTATCTCCCTATTCCTAGCTTGACACTTATTCCATGTCTATTTTTATTTAACCTATAATTGCATAACACTATTTTTCTATTCCTATATTCCTACAGACATATTCCTATGTTAGCACTACATTTTCTTTCTCTTAAATATAGGTAGTCCCAGGGGTGGGATTCTACCAGGTCGGGCCGGTTCTATAAAACCGGTTGTTACCATTTGTGCAATTTGGAGAACCAGCAAATAGCACCACTTGCTGGCCCCTCCCCCCTCCCACTCACTCCTTACCTGGCATGAGTGCCATCCAACTTGCCTGCCTTGTGCCTTCACCTAATTTTTGGTAAGTTTCTATTTTTCCTTTTTTTTTTTCCCCCTGGCCATCATCTGTTCCAACTATCAGCTGTGCCGGGAGATTTAGATTAGCTAGAAAGCAGGAAACAGTTGGATTTCTTGCTTTCTAGCTAATCTAAAAGCAGAGCTGAACCTTCCTAGCTTCTGTTTTTCAGTGCAGACTCAGGCAACAGATTGCAGAAAGGTAGATCTCTGAGTGAATCTGTGATTCTGGCATCAACTCAATCTGCCTGCCTGCTTTGCCTGATTTGGGGTAAAAGTTGCTCTTTTTTAAAATAAAAAATTCAATATTTATATACATGGTGTGTTGTAAGTTAATTTTGTGAGTTTGCTTGCTAGCAAATTTTATGTGACAGACTCAGGTAGCCGATGCCAGAAAGATAGATCTCTGAGTGAATCTGTGATTCTGTGAGCAACTCAATATGCCTGCCTGCTTTACCTAATTTTGGGTAAAAGCTGCTCTTTTTTTAAAATAAAAAATTCAATATTTACATAAATATTTACAATATTTACATACAAGCCATGCCCAGCCAGTCACATGACCTCCAAGCCATGGCCAGTCAGCTATCCACGCCCACACAGTCACATGACCACTAAGCCACACCCATAAATTAGGCCCTGCCCACAGAACTGGTTGTTAAGAAATTTGAATCCCACCCCTGGGTAGTCCTCAACTGATGTCCACAATTGGAATGGTATAAGGTCCCCTTGCATGAGAAGGTGGTTGGGCTACTAGAAGACCTTCAACGCCCCTTCCAACTCTGTTTTTATTCTGTTTTCCATTCAGGCTAGGCAGTGACTAACCAAGTTTTCAGTCATCCTGACCTGTCAAATTCTTTGGTTTTGTTTAAAGCTACTCTAAAAAACAACACCTTCTTGTATCTTCTTCACTGCAGATGATCAAGGAAATCCATGAAAGAAAATTAGAACAATTGAGTTAATCCACCCTGGGTATTCGGAGTAATTCAATCCCCTTTAATGAAATGTGTGCTTCTTGTAGGAAAATGTGTATCTCACGGGCACAGCACAAGGGCATTCAGAAGAAATCTTCGCAGACCAAGGGAAGAAGAAATGGTCTCCTTGAGAAAATATTGGGTGATCTGCTAGGATTGACCATTCAAAGCAATGTTTCTCATCCTTCACAGCTTTAAGATGCATGGGCTTCAACTTGCAGATTTCCCAAGCCCTACTAAATGGTGTGGGAGTAGGAATTTCCAGAGACTACAAGAACCAGGAGCACTACTCGGGTGACTCTGAGGACACAAGTAAACCTCCAAGTGGCCTCAAGGACCCTCTAAAAGGATGCAAATGACCAGCGGTCTGCAAGGAGTATCAATCCTTCCTTTCCCCACCATTCAGTCAGAGCTGAAGAAGCTTCTTGGATGAGAAGCGAAACATCTTCCAAGAAAAACCAGAAAGTCCAGTTGCCTCCTGAAAGAGCATCTTTGGGACTAGTGAATGATTGAAAATCTCTACAGACTTTTAGCGATGCAATTTGGAATGAACAACCTTTGGAATAGTGTGGGAGTGGGAATTTCCGGAGAAAAATTGCGGACTACAGGAACCATTAACACCACTCAGGTGACCCTGAGGACCTAGATAAACCTCTAAGTGGCCTCAATGACTCTTTAAAAGAGTGCAGGTGACCAGCTGTCTGAAGGAAATAAATCCTTCCGTTCCTCCCCATCCTGTCAGAGCTGAAGAAGCTTCTTGGATGAGAAGCGAAACGTCTTCAAAGAAAAACCAGAAAGTCCAGTTGCCTCTTGAAAAAGCACCTTTGGGACAACCAGGACCTGGATGACTGAGAGTCTCTATAGATCAGTGGGCCAGGGACCACTGGTGGTCCATGAGAAAATTTTGGTGGTCCACAGAGAAATGTCACCCCAAAGCAATGAATCCAGGCTGCGTGGGTTGCGTCGCCCACATGGCCTGCCCACCTGCTGGCCCCCACCCTTCGACCGAGCACAAACCTTACCTTGAGTAGAGCCATATGAGCTGGAACTGGAAGGTAAGACCCAATGGCAGGGGAGGGAAATCCACCCCGGGGTGGCTTGCTGACATTGGTGGGAAAGTTGATCCCATATTCCAGAACTGCAGTAGTCACAGGACTGGCCCTTTGGTCATCCCAGAGCAACTCCTCCAGTCCATGGCAGGCCAGTGAACCTGGGTGGAGGAGCAGCTGCTCCAGGATGACCAAAGGGCCAGTCCTGTGACTACTGCAGCTCTGGAATATGGGACCAACTTTCCCACCAATGTCAGCAGGCCACCGTCAGTCAAAATTCATATTAGTGGTCTGCGGGATTTAAAATTATGAGTTTGGTGGTCCCTGAGGTCCAAAAGCTTGGTGACCCCTGCTATAGATTATTGGTGTGATAAATGGTGTGGAAGGTGAAGAGATGAGAGGGAACTTAGAAGGACAAATCTAAGCCACACACTGTTCAGCCAAGGTATAATTGTCCTCTCTCTATAGTCTTCATGACTGATCCCCAGAGTCCTAACCTCTGCTGCTAATCCTGTCTTCCACGGATTGGTCTGATCCCTGCTTAAAACTGTCTTATCACGTTTTATGGATCCACTTGAATTTCCCACGTTTACATTCCAGTGGGTCAAAAGTCCAGCTAATGGAACAAACACTGTTATAAGAAGTAAAAAAACAACAACACCTCTTGGCTGACAAAGGGAGCATTGTAAAAGAAATCGGAAAAGTGGGAATTATTTGGCACGATAAATGGCATGTATAGAAGCTGAAGAGATTAGGGAGAAATTGGAAGGACAAACTGAAGCCACACACTGTTCAGCCAAGGTATAATTGTCCTCTGTTCTGACAACACCGACTTCCAAAAAAAAAACCCCAGCCTCAGTTCTGCAATGACAATTGAGTTACAGTCTTTCCTTTAACTTCAGTAACTTCCCTTTTGTGCACAGATACACGTCTGCATAGATAATGTGCTCCTTTTCAGGAAAATAATGCTTCTTAGGTCCTTGACATTCGCATTAACAAGTGAGCTCGACCATAAAACACAGCAGCACGAAGTTTCTTCCAGCCTCCAAGTCCTTCCCACCCATTTGCCTCTCCTACTTTCCTACCGCAACACAGCCACAAAGATTCCTAACTTCACAACCTGTGGACAGACTTACCTAACCACAGTTTCATCTGGGAAACTGTGAGCATTCAAAACCAAGCCCAATGCAAAAATGCTAGAGAATTTCTGGAAACCTGGCACTCAGATAAATGGGTCATCAACAGGCACATAGAGATCAACAACGTTTACACTACATTCAAGAAGTATCCAGACACACACACACTCCTTCACTTTTATCAATTTTGTTATATTCCATCCTGATTCTACAGTTAGAATTAGAATAGAATCAAGCTGGAAGGGACCTTGGAGGTCTCCTAGTCCAGCCCCCTGCTCAAGCAGGAAACCCTATCCCATTTCAGGCAGGTAGATGTCCAGTCGTTTCTTAAAAACCTCCAATGAGAGAGCACCTACACCTTCTGAAGGAAAGCTGTTCCACTGGTTAATTGTCCTCACTGTTAGGAAGTTTTGGAGAATGTTATTATTCTCCAAAGCCCCAGAGGGCAGGACAAGACACAATGGATGGAAACTAATCCAGGAGAGAAGCAACCTGGAATTAAGGAGAAACTGCCTAACAGTGAGGACAATTAACCAGTGGAACAGCTTGCCACCAGAAGGTGTGGGTGCTTCATCACTGGAAGTTTTTAAGAAGAGACTGGACAGTCACTTGTCCGAGATGATATAGGGTCTCCTGCTTAAGCAGAGGCTGGACTAGAAGACCTCTTAGGTACCTTCCAGGTCTATTCCATTCTAAGTAAATAAGTTTCTCAGATTTAATTTAAGCATTGGCCCTGCCAAAAGCAACCTTTCTTTCTATTTTATCTCCTTGCTGACTTATATAGGACAACGTGCTACAAAGTGGTGAAGCCACGGTGTTAAGGGATTTAGGGAATGCAGCCTGTATGGAATTTTTGCGCTGCTCTAGATTAAGTTTCTCAACTGAACGAGCCTACACCACCCTCTGTGTTTGCCAGCGGAAGTCTTCTTTTTATTCTTCATTTCCCCACCCCCGCCTCGGCTGAAGTGTATTTAAAACCTGCAGTAAAATTAGCCTTTCCGTGCTGCAGCTCCTTGAAGCATTTCGGCTGTCCATTCCTACATCTCCAAGGTCTCCTGCCTAACTGTGTCTCTGGGTTTGTGGACATCCTAGAAGTTGTTGAGACTCTGGAAAGAGGGCAGAGAAGAGCAACCAAGATGATTAGGGGAATGGAGATGAAAACATACAAAGAACGGTTGCAGGAACTGAGTATGTCTAGTTTAATGGACTTGCAGGGTGACATGCTAGCAGTGTTCCAATATCTCAGCGGTTGCCATGAAGAAGAGGGAGTCAAGCTATTTTCCAAAGCACCAGAAGTCAGGACAAGGAGCAACGAGTGGAAAATAATGAAGGAGAGAAGCAACTTAGAACCAAGGAGAGATTTCTTGACAGTGAGAACAATTAATCAGTGGAACAACTTGCCTCCAGAAGTTGTAAATGCTGCAAGTTTTCAAGATGAAATGGACAATTATTTGTCTGAAGTGGTATAGGGTTTCTTGCCAAAGCAGGGGGTTGGACTAGAAGACCTCCAAGGTACCTTCCAACTCAGCTATTCTGTTCCGTTCAGTTCCGTTGTGCTCTGTTCCATTCTATTTTTCTATTCTGTTCTGTTCCATTCCATTCCATTTTTTCTATTCTATTCTATTCTATTCTATTCTATTCTATTCTATTCTATTCTATTCTATTCTATTCTATTCTATTCTATTCTATATTCTATATTCTATATTCTATATTCTATATTCTATATTCTATATCTAAACTATTCTATTATATTCTATTTTCTAATCTATTCCCTCTTCATTCTATTCTGTTTTCTATTCTATTTTCTATTCTATATTCTATTCTATTCTATACTATTTTCTATTCTATTCTATTTTCTATTCTATTCCCTCTACATTCTATTCTATTCTGTTCTGTTCTGTTCTGTTCTGTTCTATTCTATTCTATTCTATTCTATTCTATTCTATTCTATTCTATTCTATTCTATTCTATTCTATTCCATTCCATTCCATTCCATTCCACTCCATCTATTCTATTCTATTCTATTCTATTCTATTCTATTCTATTCTATTCTATTCTATTCTATTCTATTCTATTCCATTCCATTCCATTCCATTCCATTCCACTCCATCTATTCTATTCTATTCTATTCTATTCTATTCTATTCTATTCTATTCTATTCTATTCTATTCTATTCTATTCTATTCTATTCCATTCCATTCCATTCCATTCCATTCCATTCCATTCCATTCCATTCCATCTGTTCTGTTCTGTTCTGTTCTGTTCTGTTCTGTTCTATTCTATTCTATTCTATTCTATTCTATTCTATTCTATTCTATTCTATTCTATTCTATTCCATTTTCTTGTTCTGTTCTGCTGTTCTGTTCTGTTCTGTTCTGTTCTGTTCTGCCCTGCCCTGCCCTGTCCTGTCCTGTCCTGTCCTGTTCTGTTCTGTTCTGTTCTACTCTACTCTACTCTGTTCCGTTCCATTAAGATCCGTCAAGGAGGATGACAACTTGGTATTTCACCTTCAGAGAAGCGTGTGTGCGTGTGTGTGTTTGTTTGTGTCCTGATTTAAGGCACATCTTAATCAGGAAGGAAGTGTCCTGTGTCAGTAAAACAAATTATTGGATTTGCCTTTGATTGAAGACATGTTTGTCTTTCCAGAACCAGCAAAAACAGGGAACCAAGGCATTGCTAAATGTCTTCTGCTGTTCCTTGCTCTCAACCTTTTGAGATCCGTAAAAGTAAAAAGGACCACGGGCCACACGACAATGGCTTTTGAGGGCTTGAGGAATGGAAGGAGTGGTGGTGTTATGAAAGTATCCGTTTTATTTTATTTGAGAAAATGCCACCTGATTTTGAGCTACTCAAAACCAAGTTAAAGAAGGTTTAGTAATTCTGAAAAGCAGGCTTCCAATATCTAAGGGGTTGCTACAAAGAATAGAACAGAAGCTGGAAGGGACCTTGGTGGTCTCCTAGTCCAACCCCCTGCCTAGGCAGGAACCCCTACACCACTTCAGACAAATGGTTATCCAATCTCTTCTTAAAAACTTCCAGTGTTGGAGCATTTACAACTTCTGGAAACAAGTTGTTCCACTGATTAATTGTTCTCACTGTCAGAAAATTTCTCCTTAGTTCTAGGTTGCTTCTCTCCTGGATTAGTTTTCATCCGTTGCTTCTTGTCCTGCCTTCAGGTGCTTTGGAGAATAGCTTGACTCCCTCTTCTTTGTGGCAGCCCCTGAGATACTGGAACACTGCTATCATGTCTCCCCTGGTCCTTCTCTTCACTCGACTAGCCAGGCCCAGTTCCTGCAACCATTCTTTGTATGTTTTAGCCTCCAGTCCTGTAATCATCTTTATTGCTCTTCTCTGCACTCTTTCTAGAGTCTCAACATCTTTTTTGCATCGTGGTGACCAAAACTGAATGAAGTATTCCAAAAGTGGCCTTACCAAGGCATTATAAAGAGGGGGTCAGTTTATTTTTTAAAACACTGGAAGGCAGGACAAAAAGCAAAGGATGGAAACTAATCATGGAGAGAAGCAACCTGGAACTAAGGAGCCGGTGAGGAATGGAAGGATTTATATTCCTTGCAGACCGCTGGTCATTTGCATCCTTGCATCCTATCAGAACTGAAGAAGCTTCTTGGATGAGAAGCAAAACGTATTCAAAAGAAAAAAACAAGAAAGTCCAATTGCCTCCTGAAAAAAAAGCACCTTTGGGACAACTATGACTTGGATGACGGAGAATCTCTATAGACCTTTAGCTTTACAATTTGGGATGAACCCCCTTTGAATAATGTAGGAGTAGGAATGGATTTCCAGAGGAAGAAATTGCAGGCTACAGGAAGCAATCGCTGAGGACACCGATAAACCCTGAGGACACAGATAAACCTCCAAGTGCTTCAAGGACCCTCTAAAAAGGATGCAAATGACCAGCTGTCTGCAAGGAATATAAATCCTTCCCTTCCCTGCCATCCAGTCAGAGCTGAAGAAGCTTCTTGGATGAGAAGTGAAACGTCTTCAAAGGAAAAAAAAACAAGGAAGTGCAGTTGCCTCCTGAAAATGCAGCTTTGGTCCAACACTGGAGGTTTCTTTCCAGGAAGAGATTGGACAACCAATTGGCCAGAATGGTATAGGATCTCCTGCTTGAGCAGGGGGTTGGACTAGAAGACCTCCAAGGTCCCTTCCAACTCTGTTATTCTGAACGGACTGCTCAGCCGCAAAAGATGTGCAGCATTGGAGCAGTCTCCCGAATACATGGCAATCCTCAGTGACAAATTGGTGGGCTGAATCATCACCACAAAGTCAATCTGCTTACATCTAATTTACAAGCTGCTCCTCTCTAATTTACATATTATTCATTGCTAAGTAACACTTGAGAATTTCCGCTCAGAGGGCACTGATCATTGAAGAGCTGAGGTTTTTTTTTTTTTCCCCCCTAACAAAGCTTTTTTCGGTTCGCAATTTCATCAAAGCGCCGATAAACAAACAAACAAATGGATTCAAGAGAGCATTATGAACCCGTTGAGGGTCTTCGGATTTTTCTTCTCAGATTTTGACTAACCGGGTCTAAATACAATGGAGGCCAAAATGCTTGATAGTCTTGGGTGTCTCAGGGAGGAACCAAGCATTTTTTGGTGGAACATGTTCTCCAAATGGTTTTTTTTTTGTGTGTGTGGAACATGGGACTTAATGTTCTCCAAGCATTTTGTTAAATCCACTCACATCGAACCACTGGTACAAAAGACCCCTTTTCCAGTCTTATTGTCTTCAGGAATGAGCAACCTAAAGTTCTCCAGAAGTAGCTGAAAGTATCTGCCTCTACCTAGGATTGAACTCACAGCCTCCTGATTGTGAGAGGTAAACCCAACTGTCTTTACAGAGGTATAATACAGGTAGCCCTCGATGTACAAATGATTCATTTAGTGACTGTTCAAAGTTACAATAGCACTTTAAGAAGCGACTTGCAACCGTTTTTCACACTTACAACCATCCCAGCAGCTACCGTGGTCACATGATCCAAATTCAAACGCTCGGCCACTGACTCCTATTTATGACGGTCGCAATGTCCCGGGGTCATGTGATCCCTTTTGGCGACTGCAGCGATTCACTTAATGACTGTGGCGACGAAAGGTTAAAAAAAAATCAGGCAAAATTCCCTTGGCAAGGCTCTCGCTTAGCAACAGAAATTCTGGGCTCGATTCAGGTTGTAAGTTGAGGAGCTCTTGGAAAGATGGCCTGGTTCCTTATAGCCATTTCTTGAAATCATTTTTACCCTGTGGTAATATTCTCTATAAGAGGTTTGAAAGCATTGGGCATCGGAAAACAGACCAGCCACATTTCCCTTGTTTAAAAATTTAAATGCTTTAATCAAATGTTGAATCTTGCAATAGATCGCTTGTCCTTATTACGCGAAGGCTGCAGCACTGTTGCTTTGGGCTATTATCCCCTCTGCAAGTTCAGTGTAGCTGGTTAGAAATATCACCCCCGTCTCCAAAATGGCATTTTTTTTTCACAGTTTTCTTTTCAAGATGCTTTTTTTTTAAAAAAATAAAAAAATTGGAACAACAAGTTCTTGTTCTCTAACACAATGTGTGTGTTTTTTTTTAAACCTATCAATAGAAGAGAATATTTGTAGCTCGGGATTGAATTGTGGGGTCCTTGGTGCTCTCTGAGCCTGGTGGTTTCCTTTCAGACGTTTCATTGCCCAACTAGATAATGTTCTCAGTGCTGGTAAGGAGTGGGATTGGAGAAGTGGGGGGAGGAGGAGGAAGACTGTGGGACTTTTGGTGTTCTCTGAGCTTGGTGGTTTCCTTGCAGATGTTTCATTACCCAACTAGGTAACGTTCTCAGTGCTGGTAAGGAGTGGGATAGGAGGAGGAGGAGGAGGAGGAGGAGGAGGAGGAGGAGGAGGAGGAGGAGGAGGAGGAGGAGGAGGAGGAGGAGGAGGAAAACTGTGGGGTCCTTGGTGCTCTCTGAGCTTGGTGGTTTTCTTGGAGATATTTCATGACCCAGCTAGGTAACGTTCTCAGTGCTGCAATGGAGTGGGGTTTGTGGAAAGGAGGAGGAGGAGGAGGAAGAGAACTGTGGGGCCCTTGGTGCTCTCTGAGCTGGGTCGTTTTCTTGCAGATATTTCATGAACCAAGTAGTTATCAATATCAGTGCTAGATGGAGGTGGTAGATGTGGGGGGGAGGAGGAGGAGGAGGAGGAGGAGGAGGAGGAGGAGGAGGAGGGGGAGGAGGAGGAGGAGGAGGAGGAGGAGGAGGAGGAGGAGAATGATTGTGGGGTCCTTGGTGCTGAGTTTGGTTGTTTTCTTGCAGACGTTTCATGAACCAAGTAGTTATCAACATCAGTGCTAGATGGAAGTGGTAGATGTGGGGAGGAGGAGGAGGAGGAGGAGGGGGGGGGAGGAGGAAGAAGAAGAGGAGGAGGAGGAGGAAGAGGAGGAGGAGGAGGAGGAGGAGGAGGAAGACTGTGGGATCCTGGGTGCTCTCTGAGCTTGGTCGTTTTCTTGCAGACGTTTCATGACCCAGCTAAGTAACATTCTCAGTGCTGGAAAGGAGTGGGATTGGAGGAGGAGGAGGAGGAGGAGGAGGAGGAGGAGGAGGAGGAGGAGGAGGAGGACTGGTGGGGGGCCTTGGTGCTCTGAGCTTGGTGGTTTCTTCTAGATGTTTCAAGACCCAACTAGATAGCATCATCAGTGCTACAAAAGGAATGAGGTATACTTTCTATATATATATATAGAATACCAACTCTGGTCAGTTTTCAAGCATCCAAATGTAAATCATGTGACCAGGGGGATGCTGGAAAGGTCATAAGTGTGAAAAACGGTCATAAGTCACTTTTTTTTTACCATGCCGTTGTAACTTTGAGGTGGGTATTCAGCAGGTTCTGACCAGTTCTGGCGAATTGTTAGAAGAAATTTTGAGTAGTTCGGAGAACCGGCAAATCCCACCTCTGACTGGCCCTGACCCCATCTCTTCTCTGCCTCCCATCGAGTCCCAGCTGATCGCTGGGTCTTCTTTGTTGCCCTGCACAGGAGAACGGAGCTGGAAAGCAGGTTTATTTATTTATTTATTTATTTATTTATTTATTTATTTATTTATTTGATTTGCCAATTGTTTACAAGATAATAAGTATAAATGTATACATAGTTGTGAATACATGAAATGGGTACATATAAGAAAAATAAAAGAATAAGAGAAACAATAGGACAGGGACGGTAGGCTAGTGGAGTTAGTGGGGTGGGGAGGGAATGAGGATTTTGCAGTATCCCTCCCCTGCCATGCCCACCAAGCCACGCCCACCAAGCCATGCCACGCCCACAGAACCAGTAGTTGAACAGTGACTAAACAGACTATATTCCTGTATTTGGAATAAAATCAAATTTAATTCCACTCAGCCAAAGGTATTCCATGATACCTTCTGCCAGTTTTTTGTGAGTGAAGAAGGGTAAATCCTTCTTGTACCTACAGACCCTTTTTTCCCTCCTTTTCTTTCTTTTTTTTCTTTCTCCTTTAGACACTCAAAAGAAATCTATTTTTACAGGGGATATTGGAAAACTGAAGGCTGAGAGACCGAAAGAATCTATTGCAAGGGAGATACTAGCTAAAGCCACTAATTATTTCCGAGGGTATCTAACGAACAATCTGTTTTTCATTTTATCCCCTGTGGTTTTGGTTGGCTTTCTGGACTTTGGGTATGTTTTATTTCTGGAATTTAGCAAGTGTTTACTGTTTACTGTTGCTTACTATGCCAACCAAGAAGGAGCACAATGGAATGGAATGGAATGGAATAGAATAGAATAGAATAGAATAGAATAGAATAGAATGGAATGGAATGGAATGGAATGGAATGGAATGGAATGGAATAGAATAGAATAGAATAGAATAGAATAGAATAGAATAGAATAGAATAGAATAGAATAATAGAATGGAATGGAATGGAATGGAATGGAATGGAATAGAATAGAATAGAATAGAATAGAATAGAATAGAATAGAATAGAATAGAATAGAATAGAATAGAACAGAATAATAGAATGGAATGGAATGGAATGGAATGGAATGGAATGGAATAGAATAGAATAGAATAGAATAGAATGGAATGGAATGGAATGGAATGGAATGGAATAGAATAGAATAGAATAGAATAGAATAGAATAGAATAGAATAGAATAGAATAGAATAGAATAGAATAATAGAATGGAATGGAATGGAATGGAATAGAATAGAATAGAATAGAATAGAATAGAATAGAATAGAATAGAATAGAACAGAATAATAGAATGGAATGGAATGGAATGGAATGGAATGGAATGGAATGGAATGGAATAGAATAGAATAGAATAGAATAGAATAGAATAGAATAGAATAGAATAAATAGAATGGAATGGAATGGAATGGAATGGAATGGAATGGAATAGAATAGAATAGAATAGAATAGAATAGAATAG
This sequence comes from Notechis scutatus, assembly GCF_049901735.1. NCBI lineage: Eukaryota > Metazoa > Chordata > Lepidosauria > Squamata > Elapidae > Notechis > Notechis scutatus. The sequence continues at coordinate 264,474,091 of NC_142010.1, read as the reverse complement.
AATAGAATAGAATAGAATAGAATAGAATAGAATAGAATAGAATAGAATAGAACAGAATAATAGAATGGAATGGAATGGAATGGAATGGAATGGAATGGAATAGAATAGAATAGAATAGAATGGAATGGAATGGAATGGAATGGAATAGAATAGAATAGAATAGAATAGAATAGAATAGAATAGAATAGAATAGAATAGAATAGAATAGAATAGAATAATAGAATGGAATGGAATGGAATGGAATGGAATGGAATAGAATAGAATAGAATAGAATAGAATAGAATAGAATAGAATAGAATAGAATAGAATAGAATAGAATAGAACAGAACAGAATAATGGAATGGAATGGAATGGAATGGAATAGAATAGAATAGAATAGAATAGAATAGAATAGAATCTGGAAGGGACTTTGGAGGTCTTCTAGTCCAGCCCCCTGCTCAAGCAGGAGAGCCCATATCATTTCAGACAAGTGACTGTCCAGTCTCTTCTTAAAAGCCTCCAGTGATGAAGAACCCACAACTTCTGGTGGCAAGCAGTTCCACTGGTTAATTGTCCTTACTGTTAGGAAGTTTCTCCTTAATTCTAGGTTGCTTCTCTCTTTGGTTAGTTTCCATCCATTGCTTCTTGTCCTGCCTTCAGGTCCTTGTTTCTAAGTTTGGTTCCCTTCACCAAAATCACAACGAGGTTGTAGCAACTGATCATTAATTAATTAATTTGTTTGTATAGCCCCTATCTTAACTATGTAACTCTGGGTGACTTACGGCAGTTAAACGAGTCCCACAAATTTTATTTAAAGTAGAATTTTGCTACTTAATCTCGTTTTATATCCCAGGTTGGCAATCCAAAAAGGAACCAGGTCATTTGCCAATGGAATCCTAAGCTGCATCAATAGAGGGATACCACCAAGATATCTCCTGCTTGGACGGGGGGTTGGACTACATGACCTACAAGGTCCCTTCCAAATGTATCAATCTGTTAAAAAAAAATTCAAGGTCAATAGCAGTTTGTGGCTATTGTTCTTAGGATTACTATTACTACTAAATAGATATACCACTGGTTACTACTATATTGCTGTCAAATATCAATGACTGAACATTTTGAAAGTGTGATTGTCAAAAATACAACATAGAATTTGTAAACCAGGCCTCATGTGAGAAATACTGCTTTGATATTACTGTGTAGTAACATACACTGCTATTATTTTTTTATTCTCCTAATTGAGTGGAGTTTTCAACTGGTTTATTAGAAAAGCTCTATTTTATGGACTTATTTATGATAAAGTAAGAATTTGTGAGGCAATTTGTCCCTTTTGTGGCTATAATAAACCATAACACTGGACTTAACCCTTTTCTTTTGATAACTTTGAAACAGCAATGCTTTAAATGTGCGCTATTTATACCGTTTTGATTTATGTGCCAGGAAATATAAGAGGACCCATCCAAATTGACACCTAAAACAAAACTCTTTTTTGGGGTGTTTTTGGACCAAAACTCTAGCCTAACTAATATGCCCCAAGGCAGAGCAAAAAAATGTTCAAGAGGATGAGAAAATTAAATAACCCAACTAAATAGGTAAACACATGTAGAAGCTAATATTTGTAGCTCAGGGTTGAACTTTGGGGTCCTGGGTGCTTTCTGGACTCGATCGTTTTCTTGCAGACATTTTGTGAACCAACTAGGTAACATCATCAGTGCTGGTGATGTTATCTGGTTGAGTAGTGCAATGTTTGCATGAAAACCATTAAGCTCAGAGAGCACCGAGGACCTGACATTATTCATATGGGTAAGCAATGAGGACAAAAGAAGAGAAACTACGAATCAAGGATTGTTTTAATATGAGTTAATCTGAGTCACAACAGAGGAGAACAAACCCATCAGGATTAAATTCAACAGTCCGTCTGCATTTAAAAGAAAAAGGCCACTCTTGAAGACAGCAAAGTCCACATTTTGGACAGAGAGGGTTGCTGGTTTGAAAGAGGGGGTAAAAGAGGCCATCTATGTCCAAATTGAACAGCCCTCCCTCAACAGAGGGGGAGGGATACAACTCCATCTATCTCCAGTCTACAACACAGTCCATTCAGCAGTTCCGAGAAGAGTCCACATCCATTTGAACCATTCAGATGTCCCTGAGGACACAGATAAACCTCCAAGTGGTCTCAACAACTGTCTAAAAGGATGCAAATGACCAGTTGTCTGCAAGGAATATAAATCTTTCCATTCTCCAACATCCAGTCAGAACTAAAGAAGCTTCTTGGATGAGAAGCAAAACGTCTTCAAAGAAAAACCAGAAAGTCTAGTTGCCTTTTGAAAAAAAAAAAAAAAAGCACTTTTGAGATAGAACCATCAAGCATGATCTCTCAAGAGATCTCTTTGATGCCATCCAGGGCAGGGATCTTGCACCGGTCTGTGGCCTGTTGGGAACTAGATTGCGCAAATGGCAGGCAAGCATGCAATGTTTGCACCACGGTTGACGACCTGCAGAGATGGAAAGGTTGGGACTGCTGATCTAGGGTCATCCTTCCAAAGTTGTGGGTGCTCCAATCACTGGAGGATTTCCAAGAAGAGGTAGGACAAGCACTTGTCTGAAATGGTATAGCATCTCCTGCTTGAGCAGGAGGCTGGACCAGAAGACCTCCAAGGTCCCTCCCAACTCTGTCATTCTGTAAAATTAATCATGGAACAGCTTGCCTTCAGAGGTTCTGGATGCTCCATGTGATGACCCAGGGAGGATACGAAACAAACACAGTCACATAAAAAACACGTGAAGCCCCTTTTATTCCTTCACTTTGCTTCCAAGCTCTGACTATTCTTGATGGAAGACAAAAAACTCCCACACAAACAGTTACAAGAAGAAGGGAAAAAGCAACACATACCAGGCAAGATAAGGGCTGGAGGACGTTCACAGATAACACACCCTGGGAAGGATGCCAAACTCAGAGAGGAACCACAAATTAGAGATATTTTCATGCTTTGTTTCCAGCATTCACCCGTACGCATGTCCGTCATCTTATTCAGTTGTCACAGCTGCAGCCCATGAAGAGGATCAAGGCCCTCTCCTCCCAAGTAGACCACACCTCTACCTTATCCTCTCCTCCCTGCATGTCCTAGGATGGAGAGGGGATGGACCTGGGTCCTCCTCTGACCGCTCAGCCATCCTCTGCTCTTCCCCAGCCTCCTGCACAACCTCCGGAGCCACACTTCCACTCCCTGTTGACTGTTCCTCCTCTGACTCAGAGTCAGTCTCCACCAGGGGCATGACACTCCATCACTGGAGCTTTTAAAGAAGAGATTGGATAGCCATTTGTCTGAAATAGTACAGGGTTTCCTGCCTAAGAAAGGGGTTGTACTAGAAGACCTCCAACTCTATTATTCTGCTAACCAGTGGAACGGCTTGCCTGGAGAAGTTGTGGGTGATCCATCACTGGAGTTTTTAAAGAAGAGTTTGGATGGCCATTTGTCTGACAGAGTACAAGATCTCTTGCCTGACCAAAGGGCTGGACTAGAAGACCTCCAAAACCCCTTCCAGCTCTTGTTATTCTGACATTACAAAGATTGGAAAGTGGAATCTCCTTTAAGAGGACAACAGTAGTGATGAGGCTTTCGAAAATGTTCTTTTAGAAAGGGAGAGAGCCTTTTTTCCCTCTCAGCCCCTGATATCTTCCTGGACACCAACATTATCTGCTTTGCTTGTGAGTCAAGACACAGTAACCTTGTGTCTGATAAATAGCTAGACCTTGTGTGCTTCATCAAAGGGTGCTCTTTACGATAATAATTGTAGGTGGTGACTTGCAGCCATATATCTTGCCTGGCATGTGGTGATAACATAACTAGAGTTGTGTGTTGTGTTTTGTTTCTCTGGCCCTTAAGGCACCTTCTCCTATTACAGTAGAGTGGTGGAAGGACCCAGAGGCTTTCAAGAAGTTGACAATTTACCACCTGCCTCTCCTGAGGTGAAGACTAGCCAAACTCCAAGTCAAGGACAGTGTCTTAAGGTACGGGCTGCCATCAAAATGTATCTGGGAGCTTTAATTGGTTCAAAATTGGGGTGTCCCACATGGTTTTAGATAGTCTAGATGTGTGCATGTGTCACCTCTCTTGCAAGAATTGCATTGGGTGCCGAGTTGCTCCCAGGTCCAATTCAAGGTGCTGGTTGTCTCCTTCAAAGCCTTACATGGCTTGGGACACAGTGGTGGGCTGCAACCGGTTTGATAACCGGTTCTGTGAGTGCATGCCTAACACGTGCTTTGTGTGCATGCGCAGTATTTGAACCAATCTGAACCTCTACAGGGCAGCCCTGGAAAGTAGAACAGCTGAGATGCACCAAATCCACTGTGCTGCATGAATCAGTTGAGCTGAAAAAGATGGAAATATAGGACAGGATAGGGCGAGGGCAGGTGGGTGGGGCCAGCTGTACGTTGGAAAGGGCGTTGGTTGTACGTTGGAAAGGGCGCCCGTTCTCTGTGAGCTGTGAAGAGCATCCAGAAGTGGGAGGTGCTTCAGTCTCTTCTGGAAAGGCTGGGCTTAAAACTCCAGGACGCTCCTCCTCCTCCACAGGACACCTCCCCAGTATCCCCCAGTTTTGCGAAGACTGAGTGCCAAAGTCCAGAACTCATCACCTAATCTAGATCTCTGACTGGAACGGAACCCCCCAGATGGAAAGAAATGGGTGGGGCTGGATGCTCTTCACAGCTCACAGAGAACGGGCGTATCAGGTAAGTACCAATGCCCTTTCTCCCATGAGCTGTTCAAAGCATCCAGAAGTGGGACATACCAAAGCTTGGCCTGTCCTTAGGGAGGGACTCCATCTGGATCGAAATCCACTCCTAAACTCTGTGGACCCTCTGCAGGACTCCTCTGCCAAATGAAGCATCTGCTGAGGCATAGACATCAATTTTATAATTTCTGACAAAGGGAGATGGTGAAGCCCAAGTTGCCACTCTGCAAATTTCGTCTATGGAAGCCCATGTGGCCCATGCTGCTGATGTTGCCGCACTCCTTGTTGAGTGGACTGCAATGCCCTTAGGAACTGAGATGGACTGGCATTCATAACTTTTAGCTATGGTGGCTCTCAACCATCTACCGATGGTCGTCGACGACACCTTTTGTTCTAAAGTGGATGGGTTGAAGGATAGGAATAGAGCCTCAGATTTTCGAAATGCTGCTGTGCGGTCTAGATAGATGCTTAAGGCCCTTCGAACGTCAAGTCGATGCCATTGATGCTCCAGTCTATGAGATGGTTTCGGACAAAAATTTGGAAGCACCAACTCCTGCGCTCTGTGGAAAGCTGAATTTACTTTAGGAGTGAACGATGGATCCAATCGGAGAATCACTCTGTCCGCATGAAACACGCACAAGTCCTTTCTCATTGACAATGCCACCAATTCTGAAATTCTCCTTGCTGATGTGATTGCAATTAGGAAAGCCACCTTATATGTCAGAAATTTAAGACTAGCGGTTCTTAAAGGCTTGAACGGGCCAGTTGTAAGTGTGGTTAATACCTTGTTGAGGTCCCAGGTGGGATAGCGGTGAATTACAGGAGGTCGTAAGTTTGCAGCACCCTTAAGAAAGCTGCGGACATGTGGATGGTGTGCTATGGAATGGAGGTCACCCCAGGCTATCACTGAGGCTAAAGCCGCCACCTGTCTGCGTAAAGTATTTGGAGATAGGCCCTTGGTCAACCCTTCCTGTAAAAAGTCCAATAATTGTCCTATTGATGGGGCAGTTGGGTCGATCTTAGACCCCTGGCACCAGCGACAGAAAGCGGACCACGTGGCCTCATATATACGATTTGTTGAGGACCGTCTGGATGCTTGAATGGTGGCATACGGCTAGACTGAGCCATTGTGGGTTCGGGTGAAGTATCGGCCCTTGGGAGAGGGAAACCTTCGACGGTGGAATTTTCCAAGGTTGTTCTCTCGACAGGTCCTGTAAGTCTGCGAACCACGTTCGCCTGGGCCAGTAAGGGGCGACCAATATCAATTCCGCTCATTCCTCCAATAACTTCTGGATCAACCTGGGTATTACCGGGAGTGGAGGAAACGCATATAGAAGTTCAGGAGGCCACTGACATCGCAGAGCGTTGACGGCCTCCGCCCCCTGAGTCAGGTACCTTGAAATATACCGTGGCAATTTGGCGTTGAGAGGAGAGGCAAATAGATCGATCACCAGTTGCCCAAACCTCCACACTGCTTCCTGGAAGACAGACGGGTGTAGGCGCCACTCTGCCTGATCTATCGCGGCCCTGCTGAGCCAGTCTGCTTGTGTGTTTAAGGCCCCTGCTATGTGTTCTGCCTTGAGTGAAAACAGATTGGCCTCGGCCCACTTGAACAACTTGTCCGTCTCCAGCATCAGAAGTTTGGAATGGGTACCCCCCTGTCTGTTTACATGGGCCTTGGTTGTGATATTGTCTGTCAAGACCAGAACGTGGCGTGATTGGAAAAGGGGTAGAAAACTGTGTAAGGCCAGGTGAACTGCTCGCAGCTCCAACAGGTTGATGCTTTGTGATTGTTCGGAAATATTCCAAATTCCCTGCGCAGTGTGGGATTGGAAGTGAGCTCCCCATCCTACCAGGCTGGCATCGGTTGTGATCGTTGCCCTGTAAGGTTCCTTGAAAGGACACCCCTTGTTTATCGTTTTTTCTGACCACCAGCGGAGCGATCGGAGAACATTGTGCGGTACCTTTATCCGGACATTGAAAGTGGCTCTTCCGGATCACTGGAAAGGTAGCAGGAACCATTGCAGCTCTCTAGAATGGAATCAAGCCCAAGGCACAATGGAAATACAAGAAATCAGTTTCCCTAACAGTTGAGACAGCACTGCCAGGGAAACCCTCTTTAAGGCTCTGATTTCTCTGGCCAAAGACTGGATACTGTTTAACCTGTCCTGAGAGAGAAAGACCTTGCCCTCCACGGTATCTATCACTGCCCCTAAATGAACTAACCTAGTTGAGGGGATCAAATGGCTTTTATCCCAATTTATGGAAAAGCCATGACCCTGAAGGGTCTCCAGAGTAATCTTGGTATCCAATTTTGCTTGATGTCTGGAAGATGACAACATTAAAATATCATCCAGATAACATTGTAAGCGAATAGATTTGATCCTGAGTGAGGCAGCCAAAGCTGCTAGGACCTTGGTAAAAGTCCTAGGGGCTGAAGCCAGACCGAATGGTAGGGCGATATATTCGTAGTGCCGATCACAATAACAAAATCTAAGATATTTGTAGTGAGCAGGTCTAATTGGTATATGTAGATAAGCCTCTGTGAGATCTATAGAGGTCAGGACATCATTCTCTCTGATGCTAAGTAGAATGAACTGGAGAGTAGTCATCTTGAATTTTCGATAAACCAATGATCTGTTCAGACGTTTGAGGTCCAGAATTGCCCTCCAGCTCCCCCAACTCTTTGGAACCACAAACAATAGAGAGTAACAGCCTTGACCCTGCTGTTCAGATGGGACCTCTCTAACGGCCCGAATATGTAGAAGATGATTGATAGCCTCCTGCATCAACTCCCTCTTAATGGGGTCCGTGGACCTAGGGCTCCTAATGAAAAAGTTCAGGGGGGAGGATTGAAACTCTAGTGCCAAACCAAACCTAATAGTGTCCTTGACCCACGCATCAGTGGTGGAGCTGTCCCATTGATCAGCAAACAATTTTAGCCACCCTCCAATGGGAACTGCTGTCAAGGACTCACTTGGGGCGACAAAAAACTCTGGGGTTTCTTCTGTTTTGGCCTCTATCAGAAGATTCAGACCTATCCTGTCTAAAACTGGGCCTGTAGCCTGATGTTCTCTGAGATCTGGGAATGTATGGGCCTTGATAGTAGGGCCGAAAGGAACTCCTTCGAAATGACTGGGGCGTTCTGTTTTCAGACCTCCGAAAAAGAGGGGGAAGCATTTTTTTCTTGTTTCTATTCTCTATAAGGAGGGGCTCCAAGACACTGCCAAATAATTTATCCCCTGATATTGGGGCTGATGCCAACTTGCATTTATGCTTGGTATCCGCCTGCCAATGCCTGAGCCATAGCAGTCTCCGTGCTGATACGTGAGATGCTATGGCCCTAGACGAGAATTTGACTGCATTAAATGTGGCATCGGCGGAGAACTCTGCTGCTGCAATAATTTTAGCTATGTCCTGGTGGGCTCTGACATTTGACGCCGGCAATATATCCCTCAAGTGGAAGAGCCATCGTAGGGAGGACTGTGTAAAAAAGGACGCCGCTGTAGCTGCCCTAATGGCCCAGGTGTCAGAAACGTGCGCCCTACGGAGTGCCAACTCTGCTCTCTTTTCTTCTGGTCTCAGGGCTTCCTCGGCCTCGTTGGGAAAGGTTGAAGAAGAGGCCAGTGCCACAATGGGCTCATCCACCTCTGGCGTTTTGAGAAAATTTGAAAACTCTGGTGCCAAATTATAATATCGTTTATCGTACCCTGTTGGAGCTGGGTAGGATGCTGCTGTTGCCCATTGATTTTGTACTAATTCAGCAAACATACGAGGGACAGGAATAGTTTCCACCTCATTAGCCGGTTGTGAGAATATTAGATCCTCGGATTCGTCCTGAGACCCTGTTGACAATGGATGAGGGTTTGATGTGCCTAGTTTAGCGGTGTTCTTTGCCTTGAACAGTAAAGATTTAAAGAGGTGCGGGAGAAAAAGACCAGAAAAGGTAGGTTGGTCCGGAATGAGGCCTTCGTCGTCCGACATTCCCCATTCCAAGTCCATCTGATGGATCGACCTCACCTCCATGGGAACATCCTGATCCTTAAATTCCACCTCCTCCTGAAGACCCTGGGCTGGTATGTTAGGAATATTGGGGAATACCTGAGTTTGATGTTGTCCCATATGCGCAAAGGATTGAGCGGACAGGGATCCCACATCCGAAGTGGCCGAGAAGTGTCTGGTCCTGATGGATTGCTGAACTCCAGCCACAATGCCCCTTGAATCGCCATCTTCATCCATTGCCTCATTTCGATGGGGATAGTCTCAGGTAATCCCTCCTCCTGTCTTAGGCCAGCGACCATAGGGGTGAAGGTTGCCTCTGGGATTAGCCAGGCAGTGCTCATTGGAGGAGATGTGCCTATGGGAGGTTGTCCAGAAACAGCCTGCCTGGCCTGGGTAGATAAGTCCAAGGGCCCCAACAATGGACTTGGGTCTTGATCAGATTGTTGTGTCATAGCCATCTTGTCTGCTTCTCTGGCTTGTTTCTGCAATTGCCCTTCCAAAGCTAGGTGCCATCTATGGGCATCCTTATCCACCACCTTAGAGGCCTTTTTGGGGCCCACTGGCTTATTTCGGGATTTATTTGTCTTGGAGTGGAAAGCGTTGTCACATTGTGGATGACCGATTCTCTTGCCTCTGACTTTAATTTTTAATTATTTTTTAAAAATTATTATTATTGTTATTGTTATTAATATTTGTACTTTGGGGTGATGCCTTCCCCTGTGATTGAAAGTAGAACGCTCCTCCAGGAGAGTAAGTCTATATCTATATGTATCTATATATACACGCCCATATACATATACCTATGCCTATATCTATATGTAAAACTGTGCATATGGTAAACAGTATCTAAGGGTCCCCAACAAGGGAAACCCCCAAGCACTCCAAGTGAGAACTTTCTGGATCCCTGGTCCCCAACAAGGGAAACCAACTATACAGGATCTGAGGTGGATTCTTTCCTGTCAAAACAAAATGTCCCACTGTTTAAAATGGCACTTGCGGCTTCACTCCAAAATGATCCAAAGGCAATTGCAAGGACATTCCTGTTTAATGACTAGCCTTCTTATCCAACGTCAGCCAGACAAGGGAGAGCTAAACCCAGAGAGAACGAAGTGGAAAGGTACTGCCCCGGTCCCCAAAAAGGGAAACCAGCAGGGAATGGCGCCTGTGATATTTAGGCGTGAACTTGAGCCAGCCGTTGAAAAAGGCGGGAAGCCAGAATCTCCGCTGTTAATGTCTGAGAAGTCCAACGAGCCGCTGCTGCTGAGGCTCTAACTTGCGAGTTAAATGCTCCTGTCAGACGAAACGGCAAGGCGAAGTGAGCCACGGCTGCGAGCGCTCCGCTACGATCGCAGAGAAGATGATCAGAAAGTTAGATAAGGTAATTGTGGCAGGCTCCGCTAGTTACAAAGAAACTGTTTTTAAACTGATCGAGGCAACCTAATAGAGGCACAAGGCTGAAAAAAGCCAAATTAAACGGGGAAGATTTTTACAAGCCGAAATAACCCAAGAGCAAACCTGAATCAGAAAACCGTTCCAGTCAGGGAGTGCACAACCTCTTACCACGAAGGCTGAGCTAAAACTGGGGGACGCTGGGGAAGTGTCCTGTGGAGGAGGAGGAGCGTCCCAGAGTTTTAAGCCCAGCCTTTCCAGAAGAGACTGAAGCACCTCCCACTTCTGGATGCTCTGAACAGCTCATGGGAGAACAACCAGTTCTCTAGAACCAGTCCAAACCGACAGCAGCCCACAACCATTGGGATCAGATTATTTGAAGGACTGTGTTTACTGAGTCACACCTACCTGACCCATGAGAGATGGGAGCTAAAGGATGTTATGGGTCCTCCTCTTAAAGAAGTCCATCTGGTGGGACTCAGAAGAAGGGCCTTTTCCATGGTAGTTCCCTCCCTGTTATTTGAAGGACCATCATTTCCCAGTCTTCTCTACCTGACGCACCAGATCAGGGAAGATGTTACAGACACCTTCTTTTAAGGAGGTCCATCTGGTGGGACCCAGAAGAAGGGCCTTCTCAGTGGTGGTTCCCTCCAGCAGTGGCGTGGTTTGTTTAGGGGGAGGGGGGGGGGGGGGGGGGGGGGGTTTTTTTTTTTTTTTTTTTTATCATCTGGGTTTTTTTTTTTTTTACGTTAACTTTTTTTTTTTACTACCGGTTTGGCCGAACTGGTCTGAACTGGTAGCATATCATCACTGGCTCCCTCCCTGTTATGTGAAGCAGGGATCGCCAACCTTTTGGTCCTCAGGAACCACCAAACTCATAATTTTAAATCCCACGGACCACTAATATGAATTTTGACTGACAGTGGCTTGCTGACATTGGTGGGAAAGTCGGTCCCATATTCCAGAGCTGCAGTAGTCACAGGTCTGGCCCTTTGGTCATCCTGGAGCAGCTGTTCCTCCATCCGGATGCATCGGCCTGCCATGGACTGGAGGAGCTGCTCTGGGATGACCAAAGGGCCAGTCTTGTGAATACTGCAGCTCTGGAATATGGGACCGACTTTCCCATCAACATCAGCAACCCACCCCGGGGTGGATTTCCCTCCCCTGCCATTGGGTCTTACCTTCCAGTTCCAGCTCGCATGGCTCTACTCAAGGTAAGGTTTGAACTCGGCTGAAGGTTGGGGGCCAGCGGGTGAGTGGGTGGGCCATACGGATGGCACAACCTTGTTTTTCCCACACAGCCTGGATTAATTGCTTTTGGGGAGTGCTTTGGGGGGGAACATTTCTCTGAAAACCATCAAAATTTTCTCGTGGACCACCAGTGGTTCCCGGCCCACCGGTTGGTATCCACTGATTTGAAGGACCATCATTTTCCAGTCCTCTTTACCGAATGCACCAGAGAAGGGAGGCAAAGGATGTTTCATGAAACAAAACCTCATGAAGGAGTTTTCATACTTATGAATAAGTTGATGTTATTACTGATTGGGAGTTTTGAATGTAATATTGTTTTTGTTATTTATTTCTTTATTATTATTTATTTCTTTTTATACAATCATGGCCATTTATTTCTGGCGACAACAAGAAGTGGTGACTTCAGGAGAAATATTACCGTTTGGAGTTTTGTAGTGATTTGCCATTATTTGTCAAGGCAATAGAATGGTTTTAGTTTTATATGTCCCATTAATTATTGAATCAATGAAAGAATGAATTCTAAATTTTATGACAATTGTAAATTCTCTGTTCATTTACCAATGTATTATTTTCCAGCAACTGTTCCCCTTCTTCTTTTTTAGTTTGGCATGTATTTTATCTTTGAAAAGTTTTAAAATAAATCAATTAGAAAGAGAGAAAAAAAATGTATGTATGTATGTATGTATGTATGTATGTCATAGATTTTCACAGGTACAGGTAGGCAGGTCTTGGCGTGTTTGGGTCTCAGGACAAAACCTCAGGATGTTACAACACAGCCAACGACCCAGGAGATTACAACACAAGATCCAGTATGTCAAAACAATAGAACTCAGAAGGTCATCACACAGCCCATTACCCAGGTCGTTACAACACAGGAGGCTGATAGACACACAGCCAATACCTCAGCCGCACATGTTCTTAAGAAAAAGCCAGCCAATCTGCAAATATCAACTCCATCAACCAATCAAGAAATGACAACACAGCCAACCTCCCCACCAGTATATATAGGGAGACGGCAGCTCTAATCACGCTTTGCTTGCACACGCATGAAGCCCAAAGCACCAGCCTGAACATGGCAAGTGGGACCTCGTCCAAACGTTGCCAAGATAATCTTACACGGGAAAAGACCTGAACACACCAAGACCTGCATACCTGTACCCTCAATTAATATATATATATATATATATATATAATATATATATATATATATATATATATAAGAAAATCTACGAATATATATATATATATATATATATATATATATATATATATATATATATATATATATATTAATACATACATACATACATACATACATCATACATACATTGGACAGACCAATAGAAGAATAAGCACCCGCCTGGATGAACACAAAAATGCAGTCAAAAAGCTGGAACACACTTCCTCACTAGTCCAACACATGGAAGCCACAGGTCATAGAATCAACTTCAATGGCACCAAAACCCTAGCCACTATAGAAAATCCCAGCCACAGAATCATCAGAGAAGCCATAGAGATTGAAAAAGACCAGAAAGCATGAACAGAAGAGATGATTCCACCAGGCTGTCAATCATTTGGAAGCCTGCACTCACAAACAAAAAAATCTCCACACCACAAGCCAGGCAAACACCTGGGCACAAACAGATCCCCCCTGATACCTCCAGCTCAAACACACCCCAACCAGGCACCCAGATGAAACCCAGCTTCCTAACTAATGATAGCCGTCCATTTACCCGAAGCCAAGCTGCACTAAAGGCCTCCAATAAAGTAACACAATGTTGCCAGCCAATCAAGATACAAAAAGAGCCAAAAAACAGACAGAAGATATTAGAAGCAGAACACAGCATACTCCAAGACCAATAAACACAGACCAAGACTCTCAACCAATCAGGATGAAGAAAAAACCATTCTGGCACAGCAATAGGCTACCCCAAATTTAAATCTGAAACCACTGTAAAAGTCTAACTCACAGACGAACACAATACAAAAGCCTGATGATGGCAGATGAGATTCTGCTGAAACGTTGCTACAACTTTAAAAGCACCACTACTATGACGTGGGAAAATACCGAACAAAGCTGAAGGCCATACATGTAAGTACCCGTGAAAACTTAAGAAAACAAATATATATATATATATATATATATATATATATATATATATATATATATTATTCTTAAGTTTGAAAAAACTGAAGGCCATACATTAAGTACCGAAAACTTAAGAAAACATATATATATATATATATATATATATATATATATATATATATATATATATATATATATTCTTAAGTTTTCGGGTACTACATGTATGGCCTTCAGCTTTGTTCGGTATTTTCCCACGTCATAGTAGTGGTGCTTTTAAAGTTGTAGCAACGCTTTCAGCAGAATCTCATCTGCCATCATATATATATATATATATATACCTCCAGCTCAAACACACCCCAACCAGGCACCCAGATGAAACCTAGCTTCCTAATAAATGATAGCCGTCCATTTACTCGGAGCCAAGCTGCACTAAAAGCCTCCAATACAGGAACACAATGTTGCAGCCAATCAAGACAATATTAGCCACACCAATCAAGCAGAACACAGCAAACTCCAAGACCAATAAACACAGACCAAGACTTCCAACCAATCAGGATGAAGAAAAAACCATTCTGGCACAGCAATAGGCTGCCCCAAATTTAAATCTGAAATGGCTGTGAAAGTCTGACTCACAGATGAATACAATACAGAAGTCTGATGATGGCAGATGAGATTCTGCCGAAACGTTGCTACAACTTTAAAAGCACAACTATAATGATGTGGGAAAATACCTGAACAAAGCTGAATACTATATCTATATCTATATCTATATCTATATCTATATCTATATCTATATCTATATCTATATCTATATCTATATCTATATCTATATCCATATCCATATCCATATCCATATCCATATCCATATCTATCTATCTATCTATCTATCTATCTATCTATCTATCTATCTATCTATCTATCTATCTATCTATCTATCTATCTATCTATCTATCTATCTATCTACCTATCTATTTATCTACACACACACACACACACACACACACACACACACTATACATGGTGGTGGTGGGGGAAGTGAGGGAGGAATGAAAAATGGCCAGTATCAATTCTATTCCTTTTGATCAGGAAATAATTTATCTAAATGTGCTAGTTCAGACTTTCCTGTAAACTGAGCTATAGTTCAACTGAACTATAGGATTGTATTTATTTTTATTCTATTGATTTATATCCTGCCCTTATTATTTTTATAAATAACTCAAGGTAGCATACCTAATATTTCTCCTTCTATTATCTCACATCAATAACCCTGTGAGGTGAGAGATGCTTAGAGGGAGGGCCTGGCCTGAAGTCACCCAGTTGGCATTTGTGCTTAAGGCAAGACTAGAACTCACAGTCTCCTGGTGTTTGGCCGAAAGTCACCCAGCCAGTTTCCTGCCTAAAACAGAACTAGAACTCACAGTCTCCTGGTGATAGGCTGAAAGTCACCTAGTCAATTTTCATGCCTAAGATGAAGTAGAATTCACAATTTCCTGGTGATTGGCTCAAAGTCGCCTAGCTGCTTTTATGTCTAAAGCAGAACTTGAACTCACAGTCTACCGACAATTGCCCCCAAATTGCACAGCAAGTTTTCATGCTTAAGATGGAACTAGAACTCTCCATTTCCTTGTGATTTGCCCAAAGTCAACTAACCACTTTCATGCCTAAGCTCTCCGGGTTTCTAACCCCATGCCTTAAGCATCCATTTGAGAAATTACTGGAGCATTCCAAATTTGCCAGTGGATTATTAATAATAAACAAACAAACACACAAACAAACAAACCACCAGTACTTATTTTTTTTTTTTTTTTGCAATAATGGTTAACGCCTTTGACAATAATTTCTCTGAAGTCAAACCAAGTTTCCAATTACCAATCTGAACTGGTCTCTCCACATTTCATCCTTAGTGAAGCATGAAAGTCTGCATTTCCTGCATCGGATGAGGAGAGCACATTTTCTCCTTTAGTTCTGGCCACTTTTTAAAGAGGCACCATTAAGAGCCTTTTTGTAACAAACTGCATCCCTGTTTGGTTTGATAGCAGCAACACCTTGGATAGAAAGCCCATACAGAGAGTGGTGAGGACAGCGGAGAAGATGATAGGACGCTCGCTTCCCGTTATTCAGGATACTGCTTATAAATGCTACGTGCTTAGGGCTCCAAGCATCGTTAAAGACCCCACACATCCACTTTATAGTCTGTTTCTATTTTTTCCCCTCTGGGAGGAGTTTTCAAAGTATTTCTAGCAGGACTACCCAATTCTGTAACAGCTTTGTTCCCTAGGGCATCCGTCTGGTAAATTCACAAGGTTAGTTTTTCTCACCATGTACATGCATACATCCGAACTAGACTTGGTTGTTTCTCTGTGTCATAGAACATATGAGGGGCATATGCATATTTTTGTATTATTGATTGATTCATTGATTCATTCATCCATCTATCCATTCATTCTGTCATGGTTTTGTAGTGTATATTGGTGGTGGCGACCCTTTGAGAGCTGCATGCAACAAAATTTCATTTTAATGTCTGCCAATCCATGAACATTCAATGTGACAATAAAGTTATGCTAAGTTCTCAGTTCTAACATCAAAAATAAATAAATAAAAAGGTTTCCCTAGCGTACAGAAAGCAAAGTTTGCATGCAAGAGAGCATGTTCTGCTCCTAATAAAGAAAAAGAAAGACTGAGGTCAAGAAAATGGGGAGGAAAGGAACTTTTAATTCTACATTGTGAAACGCTGATGGCCAGATTTCTAGAAATATTGAGTGGCTGATCTTCTGCCGAACATTCTCTAATCTGAACGGCGGGTGTTCACCGATTTTACAACTTAGCCATTATTGTTGGCTCAAGGCTAGGGAGGGTTTATTACAGGTGGGTTTTTTTTTCAAAGCTTTTCACTGAAAATAGAGAAAGAACCTAAATGTACAAAGCATTAGGCCAATCCTTAAAGATAAGAACAACTGTACATGATGATATCTATTAATAGCTCCTTGCAGCCGCTAAATCAGTCGTCCCTCTGCTGAATCGGGAAGTTTGGTCAGCGTGATGACATACGTGGAACATGTAACCTTGCAAGGAAGCCCTGCCCTTTAAGTAAAGAGAGATCCTTCATTGTAACACAGGCAGTCCTTGACTTATGACCACAATTGAGCTCCACATCTTCATCGCTTCCTGAGACAGTGGTTTTGCTCTGTTTTAGACGTTTCTCGCCGCAATTGTTAAGCAATTCATTGCAGCAAGTAACATGGTTGTTAAGAGATGGACAATGAAAAGAAGGAGTAGGAATGATGTGATAGCAGTCTTCCAATATTTGATGGGCTGCAAATAGGAGATCACATGACCCTGGTACACTGCAACTGTCATCAATATGAGTCCGTTGCCAAGTGTTCTCACTGTCAGAAAATTTCTCCTTAGTTCTAGGTTGGATCTCTCTTTGCTAAGTTTCCATCCATTGTTTCTTGTTGTTGTGGCCTGTTGGCCGCCAGCCGCTCCAGCAGCCAAATCAGAAGGAAGAGGGAATGGAGCTGTCGGGGGTGGGAGGGAGCCTGGGCTGTCCATCAGCCCTCAGATGGAGAGTCAACAGCCCCCAGGTCTGGAGGGGCTGATGAGGAAGAGGAGGAACAGCTGGGTCCAATGCCTGATGTACAGAAGGCAGAGGAGAGGAGAGCAGTGGAAATCTATGGGCCGGTCCTTGGGACAGAAGAGCCACCACTGCTAGTGAAGCCCCACCCTAGCACTGGGGATAAAAGGCAGGGGGCGGAGATGGATAGGTGTAGTAGACAACTATTCATCTCCCTGTCAGACAGACTTGTAACTTTTTTGCTGGGCTGCCGGGACTCCTAATTAAATGAATCTTTGAGTTCACTTCAGAGGGTTTGTTGTGTTTGGGGAGCTGGGTCAAAACACTTGTATTGCTTTCAAGTGCTTTGGAAGAACAGGTTGACCTTCTCTTGTTTGTGGCAGCCCATCAAATATTGGAAGATATTGCTATCACTTCATTCCTACTCCTTCTTTTCATTAAACTAGACATACCCAATTCCTGCACCCATAGTTTATATATATTTTAGCCTCTGGTCCCCTAATCATCTTTGCTGGTCTTCTCTGCACTCTTTCTAGAGTCTCAACATTTTTTTATATATCATGGTGACCAAAACTGGATGCAGTATTCCAAGCGTGGCCTTTCCAAGGCATTATAAAATGGTATGAACACTTGATGTGATCTTGATTTTATTCCTCTGTTAATGCAACCGAGGACAGCTTTGGCTTTCCCCCCCCAAAGAGATGGTTGAAGATTCTGGGAAAAGAAGTCCACCTCTTAGAGGGAAGGGTCAGCATTGTTCAGAAAACATGGGAAAATGGGATTCAATCCTTCATCCAGATCAGTGCTGGGATTAAAAAAAAAAATTACTACTGGTTCTGTGGGTGTGGCTTGGTGGGCGTGGCAGGGGAAGGATACTGTAAAATCTCCAGTCAGAGGTGGGATTTGCCGGTTCTCCAAACTACTCAAAATTTCCGCTACCGGTTCTCCAGAACTGGTCAGAACTGGCTGAATGCCACCTCTGCTTGGTGGGCCTGGCAGGGGGAAGGATACTACAAAACCCCATTCTCTCCCCACCCCACTAACCTGCTTTCCAGCTTTGTTCTCCTGTGCAGGGCAACCAAAAAAGACCCAGCCAATCAACTGGGACTTGGGAGGCGGAGAATAGATGGGGGCGGGACCAGCCAGAGGCGGTATTTGCCATTTCTCTGAACTACTCAAAATTCCCGCTACCGGTTCTCCAGAACTGGTCAGAACCAGATTTAATATCACCTCTGATCCAGATGCTGAACCAGCTTCTTCTGGCAAAAGAAGACTCTGGATGAATCCCAACGTGGATTGAGATGGTAAACTATCTTGTGATCAGGGCTGAGGCAGCTGTGATGAATGAGATATACAAAGGGAAATGGATTTAAAATGCCCTCCTTCCAGAATTTGGAAGCAAGAGAAACAGAGTCCTATATCTTCTGGCATAGACCGCTGTGAAACTATTATCTTTTTACCTGCTCTGAATGTACGATGAATCAAGGTCATTGAGGGAGCCCAATTGCTAATTTATCTCCTGTCAGGCAGAGAAATTCTCCCGGATACTTGCTCCTATCATTTTTCCTCCAGTCTAATGAAAGAACATTTTTCTTGAGAAATAGTGTTAAAGGAAAAGAGAAATTGGGATATATTGATCTGGGTAAATGCGTGATGTTCCTCCTCTTAATCGGTGATGAAATGACCAAGGGATGTGCGGCCTTGTAGACTGCTCTCTTGGAGCTCTTCAACCTCCTTTTGGTCCCATGGGAAGGTACCCATCTTCATCAGCCCATCGGTGGAGAGGTTTCCTCGGACAATGTTGTAGAAACCATATCTCCAATTTCTCTGCTCGCCAAGTGGTCAAGAATTGCAAAGGTCTCCTGAACCCTAAGTCTAAATCTAATCCAAGGAAATCAGGAAGGACATGATAGCAGTATTCCAGTATTTGAGGGGGTCAATTTATTTCCCAGAGTGCCAGTAGACACAACAAGAAACCATGGATGGAAGCTAATCAAGGAGAGAAGAAACCTAGAACTAAGGAGGAATTTCCTAACTGTGAGGACAATTAACCAGTGGAAGGACTTGACTCCAGAAGTTGAGTGCTCCATTGCTGGAGGGTTTTAAGAAGAGTTTGGACAACCGTTTGTCTGAAATGGGGTAGGGTTTCCTGCCTTGGTCAGATGTTGGACTAGAAACATCAGAGGTTAGGACAAGAAACCATGGATGGAAGCTAATCAAGGAGAGAAGCAACCTAGAACTAAGGAGGAATTTCCTAACTGTGAGGACAATTAACCAGTGGAAGGACTTGACTCCAGAAGTTGAGTGCTCCATTGCTGGAGGGTTTTAAGAAGAGTTTGGAGAACCGTTTGTCTGAAATGGTGTAGGGTTTCCTGCCTTGGTCAGATGTTGGACTAGAAACATCAGAGGTTAGGACAAGAAACCATGGATGGAAATCAAGGAGAGAAGCAACCTGGAGCAAAGGAGAAACTTCTTAAGAGGGAGGACAATTAACTAGTGGAACAGTTTGCCTCCAGACATTCTCTGCACTGGCCCACAATAAAAAATTAAATTCTGTTGCCTTCTTTCAAAATAAAGTATATATCTACTCAAACACATGTGCAACACACACACACATACACACACAAATATAAATATTGCTAACAATTCGTGGTTTTAACTTGGATTTCACTCCTTTTTTAAAATCATATTGCTATGCCGTTTTGACCTTCTTTTACTCTGAATGATTTTTCCAAAAGAAATGCATAATAATGACACAGACTGACTACAAATAATAGTAGCAATACTTGGGGGTGACATGAAAGCAGTATTTTCAATATCTCAGGGGCTGCCACAAAGAAGAGGGAATCAAGCTATTCTCCAAAGCACCTGAAGGCAGGAGAAGAAGCCACGACTGGAAACTAATCAAGGAGAGAAGCAACTTAGAACTAAGAAGGAATTTCCTGACAGAACAATTAACCGGTGGAACTCCTTGCCTCCAGAAGTTGTGAATGCTCCAACAGTGGAGGATTTAAGAAGAGACTGGACAACCACTTGTTTGGAATGATATAGGTTCTCCTGCTGGAACAGTGGGCTGGACTACAAGACCTCTAAGATCCCTTCCCGCTCTATTCTGATTGCAATTGCCTCTTGGGTGACTTTTGAGGTATGAGATCTAGTCTTGTTCTGATGCCACAAAATTTCTTTCTTTCTCTTCTGGACTTTGCTTAATCATTGTTTACCCGTCGCAAATATTCAAAGATTATTATGAAAACAAAGAAATAATGACTTGCTCTTATAGATCAAGTCCAGGAGATATTTCAAATGAATGCACCAGTTCTGGAAAGAACAACATGCAGAATCAGAAATCACAGAATAGAGGCTAGCAGATCAACACTGATTTATAATACAAAATAATATATTCCGCGAAGCAGACTTGGAAGAACGGCAAAGGTCTATCCAGGGCAAGAAAATCGAAGCCTTGCCAGAAGTAGCTCACCTCAAAATAAAATAATAGGAAAACTAGGGAATCAGAAAAGCACTGTGTGCAAAATAAAATTCTTCTAGTTGGAATAAATCACTGCTCTGTCCTTTAATGCTTTGTTGTTCTGGTTGTTTTTAGTTTAAGCTGGCAGGAATA
Source organism: Notechis scutatus (assembly GCF_049901735.1). Classification (NCBI taxonomy): domain Eukaryota; kingdom Metazoa; phylum Chordata; class Lepidosauria; order Squamata; family Elapidae; genus Notechis; species Notechis scutatus. The sequence goes on along the minus strand of NC_142010.1, from coordinate 264,453,454 downwards.
GCCAACACTCTATGTGGTAGCCTCAAGATCCAGATGGATCTTGACAGACTTGAACACTGGGCCCTATCGAACAAAATGAAATTCAATGTAGAGAAAAGTAAAGTCTTGCACTTAGGCAAGGAAAACCAAAAGGACACATACAGACTAGGTGAAACCAGGATTAATAGCAGGAACTGTGAGAGGGATCTTGGAGTCTTAGTGGACAACCAGCTAAATATGAGGCAACAGTGTGTGGCAGCAGCCAAAAAAGCCAATGCAATCCTGATTTGCATTAACAGAGGGATTCAATCAACATCACGTAAATTACTAATACCACTCTATAAAGCTGTAGTAAGACCACATCTAGAACACTGCATGCAGTTTTGGTCACACTATGAAATACCCTGTGGAGAACCAGCATATCCAGGGATTAAGTTCATAATAATGGTCCATACTCAGAAGACCTGGGTTGAAATCCAGCGTCTGCTTTGCAACTGGTTCGTCCTGACCTTTATCAGTGATAGATGTGAATTTAAACAGAGAGCAAACCCCACTCCCTTCCAGCACTGTTGATGTTACCTGGCTGGGTCATGAAATGTCTGCAAGAAAACCACTAAGCTCAGACAGCACCAATTATCCTACAAAATTACAAATCTTCTCTAACTGTAGGTGGGATTCCGTAAGGTGTTTTCAACCTTGGCTGCTTCCAAATGTACGGAGCACCTCTCAAACTTCTTACCAAGGACAGGGGGATTGTGGGAGTTGAAGTCTATACCTCTGGATGTCATCAAATATGGTCTTATGGAGATTCTCAGTCATCCAGGTCATGGCTGTCCCAAAGGTGGTTTTTCAGGAGGCAACTGGACTTTCTTGTTTTTTTCTCTGAAAATGCTTCGCTTCTCATCCAAGAAGCTTCTTCAGCTCTGACAGGATAGTGGGGAATAAAAGGATTTATATTCCTTGCAGATGGCTGGTCATTTGCATACTTTTAGAGAGCTATTGGGGCCATTTGTAAGTTCATCTGTGTAGTCGGGGTCACCTGAGTGGTGCAAATAGGTGTGTAGCCTTCTTGGACACAGGAGAGATAAAATCTTGCAGAAAGCACAGTTCTTTTAATAGTTCCAAGAAGGCTCCACACCCATTTGCACTACCCAGGTGACACTGAGGACACAGATAAACCTCCAAGTGGCCTCAATGACTCTCTAAAAAGAATGCAAATGATCAGCTTTCTGCAAGGAATATAAATTCTTCCCTTCCCCACCATCCAGTCAGAGCTGAAGAACCTTCTTGAATGAGAAGTAAAACGTCTTCAAAGATAAAACCAGAAAGTCCAAGTGCCTCCTTGAAAAAGCACTTTTGGTATCACCAAAGATGGGAAACAAACATTTTAGGCAGGGCTTGTTCGGTCTCTCATCTCTCTAGCTCCAACCACTTTGTTTACTAGATCCTCATCATTTTCTCGGAAAAGACCTGTTTCTTTTAAGTATAGCTGCTTTCAGCCCAATCATTGGCATGAAGACAAACCACAATCGAGGGAGCAGAAGACGGTGCCAGCTACTTTCTACATGCCTGCAAAGGGGACAACAACATTTTGTGGGATGGACAGTCATAAATCATTGCAATGTTGTTTTGGAAAATCTGATAATTATATGAGAATTGGCTTGGAGTGCATGGTAGAAAATGTTAACTTGGTAGATGCAGCACGGATGAGATGGAAAGTTAGCTCTCCATCACTTCTTTGAACCAAGGGAAATCTCTAATTATACAGGTAGTCCTTGACTTAAAACAGTTCATTTAGGGACCATTCAAAGTTACGATGACACTGAAAAAAAGTGACTTATGACTGTTTTTCACACTTACAACCATTGCGGCCATCCCAAGGTCAGGTGAACTGGGGTTCAATAGTCTAGTGAAGAGAAGGACTGGAGGAGACATGATCGCAGTGTTCTAATATTTGAGGGGCTGCCACAGATAGGAAGGGGTCAAGCTATTTAGAGGCAGCAGCCCAAAAAGCTAATGCAATCCTAAGCTTGATTAACAGAGGGATACAATCAAGATCAAGGGAGATACTAATACCACTCTATAAAGGCTTAGTAAGACCACACCTAGAGTACTGCACCCAGTTTTGGTCACCACACTATAAAAAAGATGTTGAGGCTCTAGAAAGAGTGCAGAGAAGAGCAACCAGGATGATGAAGGGAGGATAAAACATACAAAGAACGGTTGCAGGAACTGGGCACGGCTAGTCTAGTGAAGAGAAGGACCGGAGAGACAGGACAGCAGTCTTCCAATATTTGAGGGGCTGTCAGAGACAAGAGGGGGACAACCTATTTTTCGAAGGCCAGACAAGGAACAATGGATGGAAATTGATCAAGGAGAGATTCAACTAGAAATAAGGAGAAAGGTCTTCCGGTGACAAGGAGACCAATCAACCAATGAAACAGATTGCCTTCAGAAGTTGTGGATGCTTCATCACTGGAGATTTTTAGAGACTGGATAGTCATGTCTGGAATGCTATGAGCCAGCCATGAGCTGCAGCTGCCAAAAAAGCCAACACAATTTTAGGCTGCATTGTAAGGGATAGAATCCAGATCACGTGAAGTGTTAATACCACTTTACCATGCCTTGGTTAGACCCCACTTGGAATACTGCATCCAGTTTTATTCGCCACAATATAAAAAAGATGTTGAGACTCTGGAAAGAGGGCAGAGAAGAGCAACAAAGGTGATTAGAGGACTGGAGGCTGAAACATATAAAGAACAATTGCTGGAACTGGGTATGTCTAGTTTAATTAAAAGAAAGACTGGGGTGACATGATAGCAGCCTTCCAATATTTGAGGGGCTGCCACAAAGAAGATGGAGGTCAACATATTCTCCAAAGCCCCTGAAAGCAGGAGAAGAAGCAATGGATGTAAACTAATCAAGGAGAGAAGCAACCTGGAACTAAGGATACATTTTCTGACAGTTAGAAGAATTAACCAGTGGAATGCCTTGCCTCTAGAAGTTGTGGGTTGTCCATCACTGGAGGCTTTTAAAAAGAGACTGGACAGCCACTTGTCCTACTTGAGCAGGGGGCTAGACTAGAAGCCCTCCAAGGTTCCTTCTCTATTCTGATTGAAATACCATTTGCAATTTCCTGACAGGGAGAACAATGGAGGTTGTGGATGCTTCATCACTGGAGGCTTTTAAGAAGAGATTGGACAATCATTTGTCTGAAATGGTACAGTGGGGTTGACTAGAAGACTTCCAATGAGAGGTGGTCTTCAGCAGGTTCTGACCAGTTCTGGAGAACCGGTAGCAGAAATTTTGAGTAGTTTGGAGAACCAGCAAATACCACCTCTGACTGGCCCCGCCCCCATCTATTCTCTGCCTCCCTGTTGATCAGCTGGGTCTCCTTTGGTTGCCCTGCACAGGAGAACGGAGCTGGAAAGCAGGTTAGTGGGGTGGGGAGGGAATGGGGATTTTGCAGTATCCTTCTCTTGCCATGCCCACCAAGCCACACCCACAGAACCAGTAGTAAATTTTTTTGAATCCCACCACTGCCTCCAAGGTCTGTTCCAACTCTGCTATTCTGTTATTCATCAGAAGATTTTAAACTTTTTTCCCACTGCGTGTTATGTTTTCGTTGCCTCTATGAGCAGGAGAAGACCTCTGGCTGATCTTCCTGAAATGGTCCATTCTCCTAATGTTTTTTTTCTCTCCAAACCAGAGATCTCCAAACTTGGCATTATTTAACTCTTGTGGACATCAACTCCCAGAATTCCTCGGTCAGCCATTCTGGCTCAGGAATTCTGGGAGTCGAAGTCTCCAAGTCAGAGGTGGCATTCAGCCAGTTGTGACCCGTTCTGGAGAACCGGTAGTGGAAATTTTGAGTAGTTCAGAGAACCAGCAAATACCACCTCTGACTGGAGATTTTACAGTATCCTTCCTCTGCCACGGCCACTAAGCCATGCCCACAGAACCGGTAGTAAAAACAAAATTGAATCCCACCACTGCTGCAAGTCTTTAAAAACCATCATTTAGGGAAAAGAACTGCTAGGAGAATGGGCCATTTCAGGAACACTAGTGCTAGAGGCCTTCTTCTGTTCTATACCTTGAATTCTCCTCCTGCTTCCATGAATTATTGACGTCAGAAAAACCACAGAGATATCAGTTGGAGGTGATGGCAATGTTATTTTTCTGAAGGGATGAATCAAGGATGAATTAATGAGCTGCGATGGATAAAAAGAGAAGCCACATTGAAATGAAGGGAGAGGAAGGCAGCAATCAAACATGACAATCCATCATCAGGTGCCTTTCAGAAAAGGTGGGTGGCTTCCAAACAGGTGTCACTGGATTTTAAGAAATGTACACCCCTAGGAAGATTGCTCTGGGCTCCTGTTTCTGTCAAAACCTGGCCTTAGATGCATGGCTTCCTCATCCATCATAGTTTTTCTTTTTCTTTTCTGATTTAAGAACCCGCCTTAACGGTCTTGAAGCACGCTGATAAAAAAAAAAAACCTTGCCAGGTGCTTGGCTGCAGGTCCATCAAGGCTTTTGGAAAAAGGGAGTGGGGTGTCAGCTGTTTGCTTCCAAATTAAGGAGATTGTCAAGGAAATCAGGCAGTCCAGATGAATGCATACAGGTGTATTGTATGCTGCAGCTCTCTCTACAAGAATCTGAACTCGTAACGTTCAAAGCAAGTTGGAGGTAGATAAGAGTCAATGGAATTCAAGGTGGGTTGGATTTAGATCTTTTTATGGGTGTGAAGGGACTTAAGATTGATGATGTGTTTGTCCCCTCCCTTGGGATCAGCCTGGTCATGGATGGATGGATGGATAGATAGATAGATAGATATGATAGGTAGGTAGGTTTAGATAGATAGATAGATAGATAGATAGATAGATAGATAGATAGATAGATAGATAGATAGATAGATTGATAGATATAGATGGTAGGTTGGTAAGTGGGTATAGATAGATGGAAGGTAGATAGGTAGGTAGGTAGATGGAAGATAGATAGATAGATAGATAGATAGATAGATAGATAGTAGGTAGGTAGGTAGGTAGGTTTAGATAGATAGATGATAGATAGATAGATAGATAGATAGATAGATAGATAGATAGATAGATAGATAGATAGATAGAAAGATAGATAGATAGATAGATATAGATGGTAGGTTGGTAGGTAGGGATAGATACGTAGGTAGATAGATAGTTATAGATGGTTGGTTTGTAGGTGGGTATAGATAGATGGAAGGTAAATGGGTAGGTAGGTAGGTAGATGGAAGATAGATAGATAGATAGATAGATAGATAGATAGATAGATAGATAGATAGATAGATAGATAGACAGACAGACAGACAGACAGACAGACAGACAGACAGACAGATATAGATGGTAGGTAGGTAGATAGCAGAGGTGGTCTTCAGCAGATCCTGACCAGTTCTGGAGAACCAGTAGTGGAAATTTTGAGTAGTTCAGAGAACCGGCAAATACCACTTCTGACTGGCCCTGACCCCATCTATTCTCTGCTTCCTGAGTCCCAGCTGATTGGCTAGGTCTTCTTTGGTTGCCCTGCATAGGAGAACGGAAAGCAGGTTAGTGGGGGTGAGGAGGGAACGGGGATTTTGCAATAACCTTCCCCCAGGAGTGGGGAGGGAATGGGGATTTTGCAGTTTCCTTCCTCTGCCATGCCTACCAAGGCACGGCCACTAAGCCATGCCCACAGAACCAGTAGTAAAAAATGTTGAATCCCACCACTGGTAGATAGGTAGTAGATAGGCAGGCAGGCAGGCAGGCAGGCAGGCAGACAGACAGACAGACAGACAGACAGACAGATAGTCAAGCACTGGAAATCAGGAGTCCATGAAGTTCAAATGAATATATAGGTTTATTGTAAGCTTATGTCCTCTACAGGAATCTGAACTCCCTGCAGTCAAAGCAAATTGGAGGTAGATAAGAGTCAACAGAATCCAAGGTAGGTTGGATTTAGGTCTCTTGTAGGCATGAAGATACTCAAGACTGAAGACACATTTGACCCCTCCCTCAAGCTCACCCTGGTCATCTCCTATAGATTGTGATCTGTGTAGACTTACACAAGGTGTCAAACCTTCAACTTTTGGACAAGGGAGTCCAACATCTCTGTTCACAGCCAAGGCCGAATGGCTCTTCCCAAAATAAGGAGCAGATCATGGCTTAATGTGATGGCTAAGTTGACACAATCTGCTAAGATAACCTGGGGGGATCCCATAACTGGTTGAATCACAAATGTTTCACTTTCCATTTTAGCCAACCTTTAGCCAGGATGAAGGTATGAGTTAGACCTCCATTCCCTTATGAAATATTCTCTCGATAAAACCAGAATTATTCTCTTCAATTATTGACTCTTGGTTCCAAACCACAACCTTCCATTTCCCCACTTCTTCACACAATATTCAGATCGCGATTTAAGACGATTTCATTATTTTTTATTAATAGTCTAATTTCTTCTCTTTACGGTCGTGGGGATGGTTCTTTTTTCCACCCAGAAGGTTGTTTTAATTATCTATGATTAGGTTACACAATTGTGCTGATCTTGTTTTTCTCTCTCTATTCAAACCATTTTATTGTGTTGCCTTGTGTCTTTCGGTTACATAACGTGGTGTTGCTTTTTTCTTTTCTTTAATGCTTATTGAATGTCTAACAAATATGTTAAATAACAGAAGTAATAAAAACCAGGAGGCAATCTGTAATAGCCGGCGGAACACAAACCCATGACTCGTAAAAACACTGGGAAATACAATGCGAAGCTCTTCTGCATTCAAAAGTCACTTTAGAACATTGAATATAAGAGGGATGGAAGGGACTTTCAAGGTCTTCTAATCCAAAGGTCTAATCCAGCATCCCAAAGGTGCTTTTTTACAAGAGGCAACTGGACTTTCTGGTTTTTCTTTGAAGAACGTTTCGCTTCTTGTCCAAGAAGCTTCTTCAGCTCTGACTGGATGGTGGGGAATGGCAGGTTTTTCTGCTTTTCTGGACCAGAAAGTCCAACTGCCTCCTGGAAAAAGCACCTTTGGGACAAGCATGACCTAGATGACAAAGAATCTCTTACTTGCTGTTGTAAACACAATGATTAAATTATTTTTCCTGGATGTCCAGAGAATCTTTATATCTCAGAAAACTTCTATAGGGGTAGCAGTTTGAATAATGGCTTGGATTCTGAATATTAGAATAGAATAACAGAGTTGGAAGGGACCTTGGAGATCTTCTAGTCCAACCCCCTGCTCAGGCAGGAAACTCTATACCATTCCAGACAAGTTTTTATGCAATCTTTTCTTAAAGAGCTTCCAGTGATGGAGCACCCACAACTTGTGGAGGCTCGATGTTTCAATGATGAATTGTTCTTACTTACAGGAAATTTCTCCTTATTTCAAGGTTGGATCTATCTCCCACCCATCACTTCTTGTCCTGCCTTCAGGTGCTTTGGAAAATAGGTATTTCCCTGTGACAGCCTCAAGTACCAGAAGACAGCTATCATGTCAGCCCTAGTCCTGAATATGTTCTTGCAGATGTTTCATTACCAAACTAGGTAACATCTTCAGTGCTAAATGGGAGTGGAGTTTGTTCTCTTTCTACATACTAGTGGCATTTCCTGCCAGTGTTGGGACAAGAGTTCTGATATTGTTACCCGATTCGATCATGAAATGTTTGCAAGAAACAGCCAAGCTCAGAGAGCCCTAGTAAAATTGTCTGTGCTATAGAGTAGAGTAGAGTAGAGTAGAGTAGAGTAGAGTAGAGTAGAGTAGAGTAGAGTAGAGTAGAGTAGAACAGAATAGAATAGAATAGAATAGAATAGAATAGAATAGAATAGAATAGAATAGAATAGAATAGAATAGAATAGAATAGAATACTTTATTGGCCAAGTGTGATTGGATACACAATGAATTTGTCTTTGTGTACTGCATATGCTCTCAGTGTACATAAAGGAAAAAAAAATACATTAATCAAGAATCAAGAACAACTTAGTGATAGTCATAGGTTACTAATAAAACAATATAAATTGTAAAGATAGAAGATACAACATGGTTATAGTCGTAAGTGGGGAAAGATAGGTACTATGAAGGATGAGAGGAATAATAATAATACAGTCTTAGTAAATAAGTTAACAGTGTTGTGGAAATTAGTTATTTGGCAGAGTTGTTAGGAATAACATGGTTACCTAACTTAGTTTGGGTAAAATAATATATATAGACTATGATTGTGTGTATCACTTTAACTGTAAAACATGTATTTTGGGTGCGGTTGTAAAATCACCATAAGAGGGAGCAAGAGAGCTCACTGTTTGCCCTGGCTTTTACTGGATTGCTGACAATGATGGATTGATGGTGATAACTGCGTGTTTTCCCTGCTATTGCTGAACGAAGAAAAGAGGTTTGATTTTCTTCATATCTCTACTGCAAAAAGAGATATATTACTGGACTGATTATTCGTAAGTTTACTGACCTCTTTTCGACACTGGACTTTGCTAATGGATAATCCCCGGACGGACTGAACTAAGTGTATGATATATGGACTGTTTGACTATGCTAAAACTCTTACTGGAATAAACTATTTAACT